>NC_061120.1:148024329-148081857 GCF_002878395.1 Capsicum annuum | reverse complement strand
TTTAGAGACTATAAAAATTTTGTATTGGTTTATGTAGATGATATTCTCGTTTTTAATGACAATATGAGAGAACATTTAGGACATTTACAACAAGTTTTAAAATTATTTGTAAACAATGGAATAATAATAACTAGAAAGAAAATTAAATTATGTAAAAATAGTATTAATTTTTTAGGAGTAGTTATTGGAGATGGTAGAATAAAATTACAACCACACATAGCTTAAAAAGTCTTAGAAATGCCAGATAGATTAGGCAAGACTAAAGATTTACAAAAATTTTTAACACTGTTAAATTATGCTAGAGCATTTATTAAAGACTTAGGTAAAGTAGCAGAACCGTTATATTCTAAAACAAGATCAACAAGCCAAAAATCTTTAATACTGAAGACATAAAATTAGTGCAACAACTTAAAATCATGATAGAAGACATCCCAAACTTAACATTACCATTAGAAATAAATTACTTAATAGTTAAGACAGACGGAAGCTTTCAAGGATGGGGAGCAGTATTAAAAGCGAAGCCTAACAAATATAGTGACAAAAAGAATGAGAAAATATGTGCTTATTCAAGTGGAAACTATAAAGAAAATGGTAAATTAAATAGCATATATGCAGAGACACTAGCAGTAATTTACGATTTGAATAGTTTTAAACTTTATATATTAAATAAACAAGAGATACTAGTAAGAACAGACTGTGATGCCATAGTAAAATTCTATCAAAAAATAAAAGAGAAGAATAGTAGTAAAAAGATGTGGCTAAATTTCGTAGATGCCATTTCAATTTATAATATTGTTCTAGAACATATTGAAGGTAAAGATAATAATCTAGTAGATCAGCTAAGTAGACTATTAAAATAAGACAACTAACAATTTTTATTTCAGTATGTATACAGGCAAAAACAAAGGAAAGGTGGAGTCCTCATCCTCTCAAGACTACTTAAACAAATTACTAAACAACACTCGTTACAGGCCACTATCAATGTTGGAACATCCAAAATTAGAAAGATTGATCTTCGGACCTTATAATTTAGCCAGTTATGAGCCATCCAATCTGACTTTCAAATTGATACCCGATGTAAGGGTGGACAAACAACAGATTTTCCTGATCAACACTTTATGGATCTCCTAAAACAAGACACCAAAAGATATTAGATACTTTATATATACATATATACATACATACATACAGACATACATACTAGGTGTCGATGGCCCGTGCTAACGCGGGCCTAATATATGTTATTTTTTTTCTCAATTAAAATTTTTAAAATAAATTATGTTTTTAGTTCTTATAATTTATAGATTTTTTTGTGTCAATTTAAATGATGCTAGTATAATTTCAAGAGTCAGCAAAATATTTATATTTTAAAAATTTCTTAGGTTGTTAATTATGTGATTTACAATGTCTTTTACATTATTTTTCAATAATATATGAATATTCTCCCTTTCTCAATTTATGTGACACAAATAAAATTTTGACAGTCAATCTAGTTTTTTTAAATATATACTTTTATATTAAGTTCTTAATTATTGTGATTTATAATACCTTTTATTTCATTTTCAAATAGTATATGTTATTTTATGTCTTGTTGTGTCCCATTCCAATTTATTGCACTAATATAATTTCGATAGTCAATCAAATTTTTTATATTGACATGTTATTTTATGTCTCTTTTACCTTTTTGTGAAATATTATCAATTTTTCAATGCTTAGATGATCATAATAAATAATTAGGGTTGATATAGTAAAATCCCGATGAAAGCAGTGAAGTACACATGTCTTAAGTGACCTGTAATAACTAATTAGAAGCAACATAACAAAATTACTATAAAAAATACTTGTATAATAATTAATTAACAGTGGTACAGTAAAATTACAATTGAAACAGTTGAAATAGTCGTAAAAGTTCATTTCACTTTTTTTTAATTAAATATTATTAATTTTTTAATATGTGAATGACTTATAATATTTAAATAATATATTAAAATTACGATTAAAGAAGCTGAAGCAGACATGCGATAAATGTCTAGTCTAATTTTTTAAATTAAATATTAAATTTTTAACACATAAATTACTTATAATAATAATAATTAGGGGTGATATAGTAAAATTACAGTTGAAGCAGCTGAAGCTGACATGTCGACCTCGTGCCTGCTTTGCTGATACTGTAACATTATGGTTAAAGCAGCTGAAACAGTCATATATATCTATTTTACCTTTATTCTAATTAAATAGTATTAATTTTGTAATACATAAATGACTTATAGTATTTAAGGGGTACAATAATTAATAGGGATGATATAGTAAAATTACGATTGAAGTAGATGAAGAAGACATGTCATAAATGTCTATTTTATTTTTTTAATAAATATTAATAATTGTAATACAAAAATAACTAATAATAATTAATTAGGGATGATATAGTAAAATTATAGTTGAAGCAGCTGAAGTAGGCTTGTCGACCTCCTGCCTTCTTCAGCTGCTCAACTGCCTCTTATAAGATAATAGAATATGTATGTGTA
The DNA here is from genome assembly GCF_002878395.1 of Capsicum annuum. Lineage (NCBI taxonomy): Eukaryota > Viridiplantae > Streptophyta > Magnoliopsida > Solanales > Solanaceae > Capsicum > Capsicum annuum. The sequence continues at coordinate 148,079,332 of NC_061120.1, read as the reverse complement.
TATATACTTATTAAAATTTAAAGGCTAAATCATTATGTTGTATAGTACTTTTCTAAAAATATTTGTAATATGTCTTTTATAATACTTTTTTGAAATATGTCTTTACACTTATGCTCAAAATATTTATTTTCATTATTTTATTTATCAACCTAAGTTTGGTCGGTTAACCATAGTTAGTGAATCTTATAGAATGCTTAATTCTTTCCCTTTAGATAAGTAAAATCCATACCTAGAATCACTTAAGTTACGTGGACATTAAAATGAAGTCTTTATTTGTTTTAACCGCTTAGCTTATAATAAGAGTCCTCATTCATGTAGAACTAATTAGATGGAGACTTTATTAATTAATTTAGAAATTTTCAATATATTAGATATTAAATTGAATCATGGTAATGTCATGATCCAATCGGTCATAAGTGACATCTGCTCCATCTTATGGTAGGAAAACCATACTAACTCAGCCCTTAATGTACCAAGGTTTAGTTATATATTAATGACAAGTCAACCTTATTGAATAAGCTCCAAACATCTCTACACATCATTAATGAACACAATAACAGACCGGCATGAACATCAATATCTAAAACTAATAGACTGTAGAAACCTTGATTTAGTATACTCCCAAGAGCTAAAATCATTGTACGGGAATAACTAAGAATGTGTAAAATAGATAGTTATTAGAATAAAAAAAAGGAAAAAAAAAGGAAATTTCTTAGTCCCAAAACAAGGAACGAGAACATTAGCAAAAAGATCGAACGGCTGGTTGATCAAGGTGTTCACCCTTAAAACTGAGTCTGAAGTCGAGGTATTGTCTCAAATATCGACACACACTCAACACTCAATAAAAAGAAGAGCACGAGTAGTATTAATATAAAAATATGCACTAGTAGGTATCATAGATAGACTTAACCTAACAGTATCATAAATAGACTTAACCCGACATCACATAAATAAGTAAATCAAATAGATACAAAACGATCATCACAGAACTTACAATCAAAGACAAACAATTAATTATGTAATTCACTTTAAGAAGAATACAAGCCCATAACCATGTATGTTTATACTTAGTTAAATTGAACAACAAGTTCATCATAACATAAGATACATTCATATTATGTGAATTAATGCATGACTGCAAGTTGTACTCAATATCTCTTTCTTTTCCCATTCTCATCAACATCACACCATCTTATCAACATCATCATTTACTCATCAACATCACAATCATAACCAACCTCATGAACATCATTGGTTTCATATCATCATCATCACCATTACCATAATAATATCAATATTAATGAATATGTAATCCAGTAATTAATCATAAGTAGAGTTCGAGAGACATCACAACATCAAATTCACTTGTAAGCATAGAGTCAAGCAAGTCTAATTTATACAATAAACCGTAACCTGCCTCTAATCCTTGCACAAAATTATATTTGAGTCAAACTTTTTCTTTTTTCTTATTGTTCAAGTTTTTTTTTATATATAAAAACATGAACACATATCTATTTCAATAATTCATCCCCTTTTAACTACTAGGAATCAATCCCTTGATTTTAACCATAAACTTTTCCTATTTTATCATCTTAAAATTTTCTATTTTTCAAATCCCATAAATTCTACATGAATTAGCATGACCATTCATAATTTTACTCTCATTAGTGTTTTCTAACGCCTTAGGATCATTCTTTACTCAATTTATACACATTCCTACCATATTTTCATCCATTTCACTGAACTAGGACTAAATCCCAACATTCACCATGAATTCTTTTTTAATAATTTTATAAGGTTATAATAAGTAATTTAAGTCTATATTATAATAACTTACCTCCAAAGATAAAAAAACCACAAAAATCTTTGAAAATTGCCTTTCCTAAAACTCCATTACTTTTTTTAAAAAAGTGGGAAATAAAAGCATTTTTTGGATTTCAAAATTGTAAATCCTGCATGTTACCAATACAACATTAAGTATCAATGCAGTTATATGCTGCAGTAGCTAAATTACCATTGTAACAATTCATGCCTTAAAATAAAGGTCCGCTGCAGCGATACCTATTTTTCGTGCATTAGTTACTTTTTCTATTGTAGTGGTCCAAGGCAAAAACGCAAGACCTCATGTCAATTATCCTAATTTACATCACACTTCATGAATTAATTTATCGCGAACCAACTCTCCCACTGTAAACTCTAGAATTAGTGTTTTATAACTCTGTTTATGTGCTAAAAGTTTCTACATCTACAACTTTCAAAAATGAGTTGGTATTTAAATAAGCGAGAAGTATGAAGCTAGGTCCTATTAAAGACATTGAAAAAAGTTCAAAAGTGATAGATTTTCAAAAAATAAGTAAAAGTAAAATGAATGACAGTCATGTATTGGCAAGGATGAGCTTTTTCAGTAAGAGAGCTTCACTCCCAACTACTTGTATATCAATTGGAACAAAGAAGCTTTAAATGTGAGCAGTGGTTCTTCCTTTCTATCTCATCTATCAATAAGAGTTGCTTGATTTGTCCACATCTTTTATAGGACTAAGCACATCACCACCAATACTCATATTAGTACTAGATTCTCCCAAAGTAGAATACCTTCTGACTTCTTCCAATATTAGACTAGCCTTAAATTTCTTAAAAATTAACTTAGGGAAGACTAAGTGTAAATTTTACCCCCCTTTTCAGCATAATGACAATTTGGGTTGTTGATTTAGATATCAATTTAGCATTGGTTCATATCCACTCCCTTCCATATGTATGGTACCAACCCACTCCCTTCAAAATCTCAAAGGATCCTATGTATCTTGGGCTCAACTTTCCCATATTTCCAAACTGTATTACACCCTTCATGGGTGACACCTTTAAGACTACTTTCTCTTATTTCTCAAATTTTATATCTCTCACCTTATTGTTTGCATATTTTTTCTTTTGACTTTGAGATAATACGGGCTTTTTCTATTTGAATCTCACTTTTCTATTGAGTTTTTAAGCATGTCGGTGCCCCAAGGTCTCACATTAAATATATCAAACCACCAGATTAGAGACCTACACCTTCTAACATATAAGGTCTCAAAAGGAGGCTTGTCAATAATAAAGTTATAGATATTATTGTAGGAAAATTCACATAATAGTAAGTATTGGTTCCATTGACTCTCGATGTCCCTAACACAATCCAGAAGCATATCATCAAGCACTTTGATAGTTTTCTTGAACTAGCCATTGGTTTGTGGATGGAAAGTTGTACTTAGATCCAATCTAGACCTCAACTCTGACTAGAAGTTATCCTAAAAACTAGAGGTGAACTGAGTACCGCGGCCTGGCATAATCGACATCAGCAACCAAAGTAGCCTTTCAATCTTCTTTACATAAATATTGGCCAACTTAGCCACATTATCTACTCTCACCAGAATGAAATGAGTTGACCTATTCAATTGATCTACAATGGCCTATATAGAATTTCACTTCCTAAATATTTTATGAAAACCCACTACAAAACCCATTGTGATCTTTTCCCATTTTTATTTTCTAATGGGCATTCACTAAATTATACAACTATGATTTTGGTGTGTATACTTATCCTATTGGCTATTTGAGACACTTGTTTATAAAATCCACATTAGCCCGCTTCATTCTTCACCACCAATAATATTATCTCAAGCCCTTATACATCTTGTTGGAACCCAAATGTATAGAGTACATAGAATTATGAGTCTTCACTAGAATAGTTGGAATCAAATTCCCTATATGGGATATGTAAAAGAATCCGCAAATCCTTAATTCTCCCTCATAATCAAGAATGGCCTCTCTTGCCTCCCTTTATAATACTTTGTATCTTAGGTTGCTTAACTTTTACTCCTCAAACTGCATGTTTTGATTTGATCGTAAAATATGGACTTGACCTACATATGTGCTAACACCCTTTCTTCACGAGTCTTCTTAAACTCAAAAAACAATTAGCCAAAGTTTGTACCTCATTATCTAATCGGCTCTTGAATACCTCCAACAATCCTAAAGTTTCCATCCTCACTGATTTCCAACTTAGTGCATCCGCCACCACATTGTCTTGGCCTATGTCATATAGGATTAAAATGTCTTACTTATTAATCAACTCTATTTATCTTCTATGTCTTAGATTTAGATCCCTTCGGGTAAATACAAGCACTAAGTTATGGTGGTCTATGAACACTTTACACTTAACCTTGTAGAGATAGTGCCTCCATATCTTCAAAGAAAATACCACAACTATCAATTCCAAATCATGTGTAAGATAGTTTTTCTCATAAGGCTTCAGTTAGTACAAAGAATAGGTAATCATGTTCTAATCCTGAACCAAAGTAGCACCTCAAACTAACCATGAGGCATTCCAATAAATAATGAAATCCTTAACCCTAATAGGAAGGGTTAGTATTGGGGCCAAGACAAGATGTTTTTGAGATTTTCAAAGATCTCTTCACACTTGTCATCCCATACATGTGGAACTTCCTTCTATTTCTGGTAGGTTATATTCAAAGAAATGGCAATGAAACTTTTAACAAATTGATAGTAATAATTGGCCAACCCCATAGAGCTATGAATTTTTGTTACATTCATTGGTTTAGCCCAATTCTTAATGACTTCACCCATCTACGAGTCCATCATAACTCCTTCCTTAGGAATTATATGCCCTAATATAGAAACTGAAGAAAGCCATAACTCACACTTAGAATATTTAGCACATAGTTGCTTCTTCTTTAGCAACCTAAACACCGTACGCAAGTGAACTTCATGTTGTTTTTCACTCTTAAAGTAAACTAATATGTAATCAATGAACACAATAACAAACGAATCTAAAAATGACTTAAAAACTCCATTCATTAGACTCATGAAAGTAACTGAGGTATCGGTCGAGCCAAAACACATAACTAATAACTCGTAATGACCATAACAAGTTCAAAAAGCAGTCTTTGCAATGTCCCCTGACCTAATCTTAAGCTGATGATAACATGAACTTAAGTTGATTTTTGAGAATACTATAGCCCCTTGCAATTTATCAAATAGGTCATTTATCCTAGGCAAGGAATATTTATTGTGAATGGGTCATGTTATTCAACTGGAGGTAGTCTATGTATATCCTTATTCTACCATATTTCTTTTCAAAAACAAAATAGGTTCACCCTAAAGAGAAATACTTGGGTGAATAAAGCTCTTTTCTATCAACCCCCACAATTGAGACTTCAACTTTCTCAACTCTGTTAGTGTCATATAATATAAAGGGATAAAGATCGGTCAAGTCCCTAGCTCTAAATATATAAAAAAATTAACTTCTTAGTTTTGAGGTATAAAGATCATCCAGAAATACCTATAAGAATTCACATTCCCCTAGAACATACAATAGGAGAAACTAAAAATTTATCTTCCTAAAATGGGCCAAAAATACCCTACACGCCTTTTTCATAAACTTCTGGACATAAATTGATAACATAATCCTTATAGGATTAGTCTTAAAATTACCTTCCTAGTCTAATTATCCATCTGGAGAATCACTACAGTAATGGTTTTTGCATAACAGTTAAGAATAAAATGATAAGGAGACAACCAACTTATTCCCAATATGATATCAAAATCCTTCATATCTAGAATCTCTAAGTCTGCCAAGGTCTTAAACCTCATTAACATAACAGGACATACATAATACACCTGATCAATATATACGATACTCCCACTGGCATAGAAACATAGATAAGAGTATCAAGATATTCACAGTCTAAGTCACAAACTAAAGCAAATTTAACAAACATATAAGAGAAAGTGGATCGACGATTAAATAACACATAAGCCATATTATCCTAGACAAGAATAGTATATGTGATAACAACATCAGAAACTTTCTCTTCAGGATGAGCTAGAATAACATAAAGATGAGCCTTATCACCACCCTGACTACTACCTCTACCAGCATGGCTACCAATCTTCTCAACCTATTATCCACCTTGATTGGCTTGGTTTCCACACCTTTCTACAACTGGCCACCATACCAAACTTGTGGATAACCACTATAATTTTCTCCACTACCAAGACTTGCTGGAACTAGATTAGTAAAATTTGGTTGCTGAGTTAACGGACCTACAAACAAAAAATTAGGACAGTATATTCTGGGTGGCCTAAACATCCACACTCATGGCATCTAATTCTGAAAGAAGGCTACTAAACTAAAGACAATAAAAGTCTATGATTGTTGAATTGGAAAGCCTAATAACTTACCCTAAATGGGCTTCTTATATATACTAGAATGGATGAAGGATAAGGCTAAGACGAACCACGGCCCTTTGAATAAGTATTGTTGACTGGCCTAAGATTCGATCCTTTTTCTCTTCTATTTTTACCTCTCCATGATTCTCGAGTGACTCAGCTTTCTTGGTAAATTCAACTACCTCTTAAACAAACATACCAGACATAGCCACAGATAAGGTAGCCAACTAAATCCCATTGTTAATACCCTTCATGAAGTATCTAATATGATTTTTCTCTAAGATGATCAATTATAGTGCAAAGTGGGACAAGACATCAAACTTGGCCTCAAAGGATGCCACAACTAATTTATTATGCTCCGATCCCAAAAACTCATCCTTCTTGTGATCATGAAAAGTGCGGGGAATATATTTCTCAAGGAATACATTCTAAAATTATGCCCAAGTAAGTGAAGCTAAGATAACCATGCACTCTACAAATTACGTTTACTAATTCTTGGCCCTGTATTTAAAAAGAAACAAACTTTAGTCAATATTTTTAAATAAAACCAACCTAGTGTAGGCAATAATAAAAATATATCAAGAACTCAGATGCAGTATTATACTTTTTACCTTAGAATAATGGGTTATTTATATTCTTAATCTTATATAATAAATAGTCCATATTTATTATCAGTAGCCCAAGTACCTGGTGGGGATACACTGCAATTGTAGAGCATTCGTTCATTCTTTTGGATACAACAACAATATATAGTAATATTAGGGATGGGATGAATGAAATGGATGGAGTATGTCCAGTGCTATCTTAGCTATTCAAGAACCACAACACTTTTTGAATCATATCTATGGACAAAGACACTGGAACTACACCATTTAGTGCTTACACCATATTCTCTTAGGCTATCATCTCCTTCTCTTTAATTACTACCTCTTTGTTTTGAGCAAGGTCTAGGGCATCTTACTATGGGGGAGGAGATGGTGATCCCTATCTGTATTTTCCTCCAGCTACCTAGGATCCATCCCTATTAGGTGTTGTCCTTTGTCCTCCTCTTCGAGCACTTCCCCTAACTTGAGGTCTACCCTGAGCTGTAACTCCAATGGCTAGTATAGGTTCTCCTATGGGTATGATTGCTACAGTAGTTGTAGCTCTAGTAAAATTTGTATCAACTATCTGTAAACAACACTGAATAAGTTGGTTACCAAATTGTATCACCAAATACCATTAGGAACCAAATAATTGCACAAAAGAAAAAAAAATGAGATCTATTTCCTAAAGCTTTGTAGCCTTCTAAAGAAAAATATAGATGGCTTTGTACCATTCTGCAGGACTACTAGATTTGTTCTTGTACGATGAGATCTACCAACCCAGTTCTTTGATACCATCTCTGTTATGACCCAGCTAGTCATGAGTGGTACCCGTCCTATCTTATAGATGGAGAACCATACTAAGTTACCCCTTACTATCCCAAGTATTACTTTTATCGTTATGAAATCTTAACCACTTTAAAAGATGCTCCAAATAAGTCTACACATCACTAATAAACATAATATCAAAAGTCATAAACATCAATATACTAATAGAGTGCAAAAACCTATATTTAGTACATCTCTAGGACCTAAAGTTACCATATTAGAAAATTTAAGAATGTCTAAAATAGATAGCTAGTAAGAAAATCAAAAGGCTTCCCATCATAGTGCTCACCATTAAAATTGAGTCTAAATCTGCTAGCTAAAGTCAATGTCTTATCTTAAACATTGAAACATGTTTTACACTTAACATAAAAAAAGAGCATAATTAGCAACAGTACAAAAACACATATTGGTAGGCACTATAGAAAGACTAACCTAAAGCCACAAGAAGAAGTAAATCAAATCGTTGTAAAGTTATCATCACAAAACTTATAATCAAAGATAGTCAATCAATTATATAATTCACTTTAGAAAGAAAACAAGCTGATAACCATGTATATATACTTAGTTAAATTTGGCAACAAGATTATCACAACTTAAGATCATAACTGAAACTCAAAGCATGTGAATGAATAAATGAATGCAGGATGTGTGCTTCATCTCTTTCAATTATTATTATGATCAATATCAACATCAAAATCATAGCCAACCTAAAAAATAGCATGCTTTTATATCATTATCATTATCGTTAACTCAATAATATGAATATCAATGAGTATGTAATGCAGTTATTAATCATAAGTAGTGCATGAATGTAATATAATGTAAGATCCTATCTTAATCAGCTCTGAGTTGTATGTTCAAAGGGGTGCAAAACTTAAAAATTTTACTAAGTGTTAAGAACATGGTAACTTTCAATATCCATAGACTTCGATGGTTTTTATTTTGGTCTTCCCAACCTCGAGACATAGATTTTTGAGTTGATTCATGATCGGGGCTGTTAAAAGTGTGTCTCGGGTGAGAGTCAAAATTTTCAAACAAGCGTAGTGGTGTGTTTTAGAACAAAAAATGGAAGCATCACTGGGATAAGAAGGCGTCACCCCCTTTAGACCTCCAGGGTAAGGAGGGCGCCACCCGAGTTAGTCCCTCACTCTATGGCAGGCGCTGCCCGAGGTAGTTTGTCGCTCCAAGGCTGGCGACGCCCCTACCAATTCTTCACAAATTTATTTCTTAACTTTTAAAGGATATTTAGTTCACTTCCCTTTATCTAATTTTTCCATATACAAAATTGGGGTCCCCAAGAAGCATTATTTTCACATTTACTCATAAATCCACTCAAGAAAACCAGTTTTTATCCAAAGAACAAACCCTAAATATTTCACAAAAAATAAAGGAATTAAAGCTTTAACTTTAATAAATTCCCAAGGAATCATCAAGAATTAATCTAGTGAGTTATTTGGGATGTTCATCCATGGATTCCTTTCACCTATGGAACCCAGAAACCCTCTTTTGGTTTAATTTACTAGTTTATCTATGTTCTTGATAAAATAAAGCCATGCATCTTTTGTTGATTCAATTTCAAGTTATAGTTATAAGTTTTTTCAAGTAGAATAAGTCATATCATGCTTAAAGTGTTTGAAATCACATGTCATGATAAATTGATTTAAGGATTAACCCTCAAGTTGTGAATTTAGCCATGTAATCATGTTGTTTTCCTCATGTTTAAGGCATTTCCATGTCCAAGTTTATGATTATTACATGTTTGATAAAATGCCCATGTTTTGGTCCTTTTAACCATGATTGCATATAACTGTATTTCCAGTTTGATATTGTATTTTGATAACCAATAAGTGCTAGTGGGTTATGAATACCCGATACCTATGTGTTTTACATGATTTCAAATTTTCAAGTAATAATTTAGTAAAACCATGATTCTTGTTATTTACTCAGATATTTATGATCAAGATGAGCACTATCATTTATCAAAAATAATGTTCATTTAAACTTAGTTTAGTTTAGTACTGGTGTAAGTTCAGTTGGGAGTAGGATTTAGCACTGAGCAAATGTAGGGATGGTGGCGTCCCCGTTAGTTAGGCAGAGTCATTAGTAGTAGTCTATATATTATAGAACTATGTAGCTAGTACAGAATATGAAGGGTCACCCATCAGCTTAGGCTTGAATTCCTCTCAAGGGTCACCCATCAGTTTAGAATTGACACCCTGTCCCTCTGGGATATCAAATTAGTAGATCCATATGGCCAGTGTTACTACTCATGACATGGTACTGACACCCTTATAACTGGGGTTACAGGTTAGACCCCGATTAGATTAGATTAAGGCATACCGGGTAGATGATACCTCCCACAGTCTTAGTTTAATATTTAGTATAAATTGGTTAGGTTTACTTGACAAAGTGTATAGACTCTCAGTTATATAGATTTCAGTCATTTTGTTTACATCTTATTTTAGAATCATGTTTATACTTAGTCTTGCATTCTTAGATATTTCATATTCACTCATTTATGCTCAGGTATCTCATGTATTTCATCCAGTCCTCATCTCATATGCTAGTATATTCAAAGTGCTGACAACATACTCTTATTTGTGCTATGATGTCTTATATCATAGGTTTGGAGGCTCACTTTCCCTATCACAGTTAAATAGCCTAACGTTACCTTGCATCCATTATGGTGAATCCTCATCCATCGGGGAAATATTATCTCTTATTTAATTACTTCAATATTTTATTATGATCAGTCAGCTAGAGTTAGTTGGGGGCTTGTACAATTAACTCCTCAGTCAGTTAAGGAATTTCAAATGATTAGATAGTTAGTTAGATGATCAATCAGTACTTTTAGTTTTATTATTTATTATTAGATATTTCAAATATTTTAGTATTTTGAGTTAGAGTACCCAATTTTATAATATTTTATCAGTTTATTTTTCATATTTGCTAAATCAATGCTATTATATCTAATGTTCACAGTAGGTACTAGCTCATGGGTTAACTTATGATCACTTGTGACCGTAAGCACCATTGTCGCGACTAAGGGGCAGCCTCGGTATATGAAAAAACTTGGTATTAGAGCCTAAGGTATTAAAATTTCCTAGAGAGTCTAAAAGCTGCGTTAAGTAGAGTCTTATGCATAGGTGTGAAGTATCCCACACTTATTGACAAGAGGCTATGAAACATTTTAGGAAAGTTTCCCTTATTTTGGTGTTCATATCGTGCGAAAGATCCTGCTACTCTATTTAAACACTCTTTCTAATTCATCCTTTATTCCATTATAGATAATTCTTCCTAGAAGAAACAATAGAATAAGAAATGGGGATAAGCCCATGCCACCGCCTGTTCAGAAATATCTCCTGAATAAACATGTCTCCTACACCGAATTTAAGGCTTCTTTTTATACCTTAGCCTATTTAGTATCTGATTAGAACAACCAGTGAGCTACTTCTCTAGCCAATCTACTGGTGAATGTGGTTGCATTTAGGATTCAGTATTTCACCTGGATAAATCCCCTTATATTTTTGGGATCCAAGCAAAAAGAGGATCTGCAGGAGTTTCTTGATATGGTTCAAAAAAGGTGATAGTTATTATGGGATTCACTTTCAGTGAGAGTGTAGAATTGGCTGCATATCAGTTTTATGATGTAGTTTGCACCCAGTTTAAGCAGTGGAAGAAGGACTGAGGTATGGAGACAGGGCCTATTGAAAGGGAGGAATTTGCCAGGGTTTTCTTAGACAAATTCTTTCCTCTAGAGTTTTGAGAGGCTAAGGTTTAGGATTTCATCAAATTAAATCAGGGCAATATGAGTACGAAGGAGTACTCTTTTAAGTTCACTCAGTTGGCAAGGTATGCTTGTAATGCCCCGTACTTCTACTTAGCTTAAAATTATCCCAGAAATGTTAAAGACTTGATTTAAACATGAACACACTTTTATACATATGGTATTTTCAAGATTATCACTTTTTATCATGTGGAAAATTGAATAATCTTTCCATCAATACCAAATTCTCCCTAATCCGACACCCGAGCGAAGAGTTAGAGCCCTTTTAGTGAGACTGTGTATCATCTGAGTAATCAGCGCATCGCGGAGCTAGATTAAATAGTAATTGCCAATTTCAAGTGTTTCTCTGTGATAGTGGCACATCACATCAAACTTTCAGGTCTTAAGAAAAGTGGAAACGCGATAGCTCCGCATCGCGCCACCATGCAGATTCTCAATTGTCCAGTTCCAGTGACTTGGCACGATAGTGGCCATCATGCCAAGGATGAAAATCAGAAAATTTTTACAAGAATTAAAATATGTGTCCTAGGGTTAAAATATTCAATTTCCCTACCCTATATAAGCTCAAAAACATGGATTTGAGACTCCATTACACCAAAATATACTCTATTCTCTCAAAATCCTCTCAAGAACACATTAGGATTTTTCATAGATGATTCAAGTTCAAGAAAGTCTCTCCATCAATCTTCATTAAACCAAGAACTAAGGTATGCATAGTGTTCATTCATGGACTCCTTTCATCTATGAAGCCCAAGAATCTCTTTTCTAAGTTCAAGTTATGGATTTTCTTTATGAATTTCATGTTAGGTTTATGTTGTTCATTTGATAATAACTAATTGAGTTCTAATCCATGTTTGGTGATAAATTTCATGTGGAATTGATTAGTGTAGGTGTTGGTTCATGTAAATCTATGATTAAAACCCTTGGATGATGAAATTAGAGATGAATCATGATTTTTGCTTGTTGTATAATGTTATCTAGATATACTATGCTTACCATATGTTTGATTAAATGCCTATGTAAAGGAAAAGTTCCCAACTAGTATGATATCATGAAATCCCCATTTATGAAAAAGTTTATGCATATCACATGTTTGACGAAATGCTTTAATAAATGAATTATGGATTATGATATTAGTCATGTGTTCAAGTAAGTCATACTTTATCAGTTTCCTTCTATCGAGTCCTGGTGGTACTTGTACTTGAAAAATGTAGTTGTGTGTCTAGAGCCAATGTCATGTTTTCACGATATTCTCAGTCAAGCTATGATCCATGAAATTAGTCAGTCATATGACTTAGAAAAGCTCAGTACTTCAGTAATCCCAGTAATTTTTATGAACTCAATCAGTGATCAGATATTCATAGTATTTTGTCAGTCAAAGAAAATTCAGTAAACTCAGCCCATGTTCAGTTCAGTTAATTAGTTAAGTGTCTTTCAGATAGGAGTAGGATTTAGGATGGATCGAGCCTAGGGATAGGGGCTCACCCGCTAGATAGGACTAAGATCTTAAAAGCAATCCTTAAGTTCCAAAACTACGTATCCATCTTGGGCATGATATGTCACCCGCTAGTATAGGACTGATCTCAGGGGTCACCCGCTAGATTAAGATTGACCCCATAGCAGTTGTCTTTACCAGTGGCACGGTACTGACACCCTTCTAACTAGGGTTATAGGTTGGACCCTAAATTAGCTTAGTATGGGGTATGTCAATTAGATAACTACTTCCCACAGTCTCAGCTTCAATATCAGTCTCAGTAATAGAACTCAGATACTTCTACATATTTTAGGACTGTCAGATACAGTCACTCAAATATAGTAGGGAACTCAGATAGTTCCATTAGAATCAGGGTCGTCAGATATAGTTATTCATATTATCAGTATTCAAATTCAGTAATCATGTTATCACAGTATCAGTGTCAGTTATTATGTCTCATACATGTATTCTCACACTCATAATAGTCAGTCTATTATTATTATTGTTTATGCATATGAACCCAATAAATTTAGCCTACCTCACATGCATAGCAATACATTCAATCGTAATGACGCATTCGTGCTATGGTGTTTTATACCATAGGTTTAGAGACACGAGCTCCAGAGCATCAGTAGTATTCCAGTCTCAGTAGTTAGAGTTAGAAGGGAGTCCTTATCATTTGAGGACATGATCATTACTTTATTTTATCATTAATTAATTTATTAGTTGGAGTTAGTTAGGGGCATGTCCCATCAACTCCTTATTCAGACAGTTTAGATGCTTTCAAACTATCGTATTTAGTTAGTTATTTTAGTTGTTTTGGGTATTTCATACCCCACCAGATGTTATATTTTTATCAGATATTATGCCTCCGTTTTGAACCTTATGGTCTTCCAGTTCATGTTTTCCATATTATACAGTATATTATGCAGTATACAGGTACAAATATCATTCATGGGCTAGCTTGTGGTCCTTCGATGTCATGAGAATCGTGTAGCATTTTAGGTACCAAATTTGAGGCATTATAATACTCCTACCGTGGTGGCAGATAGTAGGTCTAGAATAAGTAAGTTGGTGTCTAGTGTAGATGATAGTCTGGTCAAAGAGTGTTGGACCTCTATGTTGATTAAGGAGATGGACTTATCTAGTCTTATGGTTCATGCTCAGCAAATTAAGGAAGAGAAGCTTAAGAAAAAACAGAGAGAGAGAATAAGAGGGCCAAAATAGGTAGTTTTAACTTTTGCAGCCAAGATTAGAAGGTGGTAATCATTCCCATATTGTAAGAAATTCTTAGCCCTAGCTCCATCTTCAACTAGTGCTCTAGTGCCTAAGTTTAGGCAGGACAGTCGGGATAGGGCGCCCGACTCTAAGTCCCAAGATAGTGTGAACAGTTGTCGTACTAATCCTCTTTGTTGGAAATATGGTAGGAATCATCAGGGTCTATGTAAACTAGGTAGAGATATGTGTTTTAGGTATGAAAAGTCAGTCACAGGGTCCGAGAAAGTTAGTTGGTTGCTCATAGGGAATAGGATTCATGCTAATAGGGCAAGTGTAATCTTTCATCAGCTCCAGCAGGTCACCCGACTCAGTAGGGTGCCACTTCCAGTGCAACTAGGGGGAAATGTCAGAATATGTTATATGTACTCCAGGATCGACATGATCAGGAAAGTTTTCCTGATGTGGTTATAGGTATGTTATAGGTTTTCCATCTTTATGTTTGTTCTTTATTAGACCCTGGAGCTTCACTTTCCTTTATGAACTCTAACATAGCAGTAAACTTTGGTGTTAGTACCAAAACTATAGCAGAACTCTTCTCAATGTGTACTTCAGTAGGTAGATCTATTGCAGCTAGGATAGTATACAGGAACTGCCCGGTCACAGTATCTTAGAAAGTTACCTTAGTTGATCTTGTAGAGTTAGAAATGATAGGTTTTGATGTCATTCTCAGCATAGATTAGTGCCACTCATGTTATGACTTAATTGATTGTAGTAATAGAGTCGTTTCGCATTCGTTCTGAATGAACCAGTTATTGAATGGAGGGGTAGTACCTTAGTGCTTAAGGGTTAGTTTATTTCATATCTCCGAGCAAAAAAGATGATATCTAAAGGGTATGTTTACCATCTTCTTCAAGTCAAGGACTCTAGTTCTGAGACTTTGAGCCTCGAGTCAGTTTCAGTAGTGCGGGAATTTCTAGAAGTATTCCCTGAAGATCTTCTCGGAGTTCCTCCTAAAAGGGAAATTGACTTTGAAATAGATCTCCTTCTAAATACCCAAACTATTGTTATTCCACCTGATAGAATTGCTCCAACTGAGATTACGGATTTGAAAGAGCAGTTAAAATATCTCTTAGATAAAGGTTTCATCAGGCCCAGTATTTTTGTATTGGGCGCTCCAGTCTTGTTCATATGTAAGAAAGGTAGTTGTCTCAAAATATGCATCAATTACCATAAGTTAAACTAAGTCACAATCAAGAATAAGTTTTCGCTCCCCAGAATTGATGACTTTTTTGACAAACTTTAGGGTTCCATCTATTTCTCTAAGATAGACATCACGTCTGGCTATCATCAGTTTGGAGTCAGAGAATGTGACATTCCTAAGACAACTTTTAAAACTAGATATGAATATTTTGAATTCTTAGTTATGTATTTTGGACTAACAAATGCCCCTGCAGCTTTCATGGACTAGATGAATAGGGTGTTCAAGCTGTACTTGGATATATTCATCATGGTCTTCATCAGTGATATCCTTGTCTACACCCATACTAAGAATGATCATGCAGACCATCTGAGAATTATGTTGCAGACCCTTAGAGCTCATCAGTTGTTTGCGAAACTTAGTAAGTGAAAATTTTGGCTAAGATCAGTAACTTTCCTTGGTCATATTATTTTTGGTGATCATATTAGAGTTGACCCTCAAAAGATCAAAACAAAACTTTCCTAGACCCATCTCTCCATCAGATATCAAGAGTTTCTTGGGTTTGGCTAGCTATTACAGATGGTTTATTGAAGGTTTTTCTTATATTTTATCCCCTATGTCTCGATTGACTTAGAAGAAAGTCAAATTCCAGTGGTTAGATTCTTGCGAGAAAAGTTTTTAGGAGTTAAAGACTTGACTCACTTTCGCTCCAGTCCTGACTTTGCTAGATAATTCAGATGGATTTGTATTTTGGTATAATACTTCTAGAATTGTTCTTGGTTGTGTATTTATACAGAGAGGTAAGGTTATAGCCTATGCCTCTAGACAGCTTAAGTCCCATGAAAAGAATTATCCTACCCAGACCTTGAGTTAGTAGCTGTTGTGTTTGCTCGAAAGATTTGGAAACATTATGTTTATGGGGTTCATGTTGAAGTGTTCATTGATCATAAAAGTTTTTAGTATGTGTGCATGAAATCTTTGTTAGAAAAGGTGGCTTGAGTTGTTGAAAGATTATGATATGAGTGTATTTTATCATTTAGGCAAGGCCAATGTAGTGACAGATGCCCTTAACAGATTCTCTATGGGTAGTATTACTCATGTTTAGAAGGATAAGAAGAAGTTAGTCAGTGAGGTTCATCAACTTTCTAAATTAGGCATTCGGTTAGTTGATTTGGCTAAAGGTAGTGTGTGGGTTCAAAATGGGTTAGCATCGTCATTGGTTTCTAAAGTAAAATAATAGAAATATAGGGATCCTAGTTTGGTTAAGCTAAAAGAGGCAGTTATAGATCAGAAGTTTGAGATTTTCTCCCAATGGGGAAATGGTGTGCTTTGTTGTCAGGGCAGGTTATGTGTTTCGTGTGTTGATGATTTAAGATAGTAAATACTTTCAAAAATGTATGGCGTACGATACTCTATCCACCCAAGAGCCACTAAGATGTACCATGATTTACGGGAAATATATTGGTAGAGTGGTGTGAAGAAGGATATTGCAGAGTTTATGGCTAAGTTCCCATTTTGTCAGCAAGTCAAGGTCGAGCACCAAAGGCCTAGTAGGTCATTACAAGAGTTTAGCATCCCCACTTAGAATTAGGAAGTGGGAAGTGGTAAACATGAATTTTATGATAGGGTTGCCTCGCATGCAACATCATTATGATTTGATATGGGTCATAGTGGATAGTATGACCAAATCAGCTTATTTTTTGCCAGTTCACACTTCTTACTCAGCTAAGGATTATGCCAGGCTTTGAATTAGGGAGTTGGTTAAGTTGCACGGGATTCTATTGTCTATTATTTCAAATAGAGGTACTCAGTTTACCTCTCACTTTTGGAAGGATTTTTAGAAGGGCCTTGGTACCCAAGTTTATCTCAGTATACCTTTTCATCATTAGAAAGATGGTCAGGCAGAGAGGACCATTCAGACCTTAGAGGACATGTTGAAGGAATGTGTTATTGACTTTAAATATAGTTGGGATGACTACTTACATTTGATTGAGTTTGCTTATAACAACAGTTATTACTCCAGTATTTAGATAGATCTGTTTGAGGCTCTCTACGGAAGGATATGTAGATCTCTTATTTTTTGGTTTAAGATAGGTGAAACTACTTTGATAGGGCAAGATGCAGTGTTTGATATGATTGAGGACAAGGGATCTTGAGTTTGAGGGTAGTGAATTAGTCAATTTGAAGATTTTAATTATGAAGGGAGTGAAGAGATTTGTCAAGAAGGGGAAAATCATCCCCCATTATATTGGCCCATATAGGATCTTGAGTCATTTTAGGAAAATAGCTTATGAGCTAGAGTCGCCGGCAGATTTAGCATCAGTACATCCGGTATTTTATGTTTCTTTGTTAAAGAAATGTATTGTGATCCAGTTGTAGTTTTTCCTTTAGAAGATATGGATATTACGGATAGACTTTCCTACAAAGAAGTCCCAATTGAGATCCTTGATTGTCAGATCTATAGACTAATGAATAAAAAAGTTCCTTTGGTCAATGAACATTGGTGGAATCAGTCTATTAAGCAAGCTATTGGAAGCAGAAGAAGATATGCGAACCAAGTACCCTCATCTTTCCTCTACAAACTCAGATTCTGCTTCAGGTAATAATTTTCCTTAGATTGACTCTCTTTCATTCTCAGTTTTAGTTATGTGTCCATTCTCATATCATTTCATGCATTCATGAAACTAGTTTAGCTCATGTATTATGTTTCAGACTTAGTTAAGTAATCATGTTTCCAATCATGCACGTTCAGTATATGATTTCAGTTTCCTCAGTATTCTTCACTAAACCAATCTTATTCGATAATGAATGTTCCTAAGAAGGAGATATTATGATAGCCCATAAGATCCTAGCTCTATTTAGATCTCAATTACAAGACTTGAAAATTTGACTAAGTGTTGATGACTAATTCATTTTCAAGACCCTAAACTTCGATTGTTTTTATTTTGGTCTTCCCGACCTCGAGATGCCGATTTTTGAGTAGATTCATTAATGGGGTTTTCAAAGTGTGTCTCAGGTGAGTTTCAGAATTTACAAATGATCATAGGGTGTGTTTGGGAAGAAACAATAGAAGCACCACCGGGATAGGCAGGCTTCGCCATCTTTAGACTACAGTGGTAAGGTGGGCACCGCCGGGGTAGTCTGCAGCTCGAAGGCCCACGACGCCACTACCTATTCCACCCAATTTTATTTCTTAACTTTTTAAGGGTATTTATGTCAATTCCCTTAACCCAGTTCATTCATAAAACGAAATTAGGGTCCCCAAGAAGCATTATTTGCCCTTTTACTAATAAATCCAATCAAAGAAAACTAGCTTTCATCCCAAGAATAAACCCTAACTTTTCACAAGAAATCAATAAATCAAGCTTCAAGTTTAAGAAATTCTCAAGAAACCTTCAAGAATCCATCTAATGAGGTATGTAGGATGTTAATCCATGGATTCATTTCAACCATGGTGCCCAAAAATCTTCTTTTGGTTTAATTTACTAGTTTATACATGTTCTTGATGAAATAAGGCCATGAATCTCTTTTTAATTAAATTTCAAGTTATGGTTACAAGTGTTTTAAAGAATAATGAGTCATATCATGCTTCAAGTGTTCCAAATACCATGTTACGATAAATTTATTTCAGGATTAACCCTCAAGTTATGAATTTAGCCATGTAATCATTTTGTTTTTCTCATGTTTGTGGCACTTCCTTGTCCAAGTTTATGAGTATTACATGTTTAATGTAATGCCCATATTTTGGTCCTTTAAACCATGTTTGCATACTATAGTATTTCTAGTTTCAGATCATATTTTGATAATCAATCAGAGCTGGTGGATTATCAATTCTTGGTACTTACATGTTTTACATAATTTTAGATTTTCAAGTAATAATTTAGTAAAACTATGAGTCATGCTATTTAGTCAAATATTTATGATCATGATAAGAACTATCAGTTATCAGAAATAATGTTTAGTTAAACTTATTTCAGTTCAGTACCAGTGTCAGTTCAGTTGGAGTAGGGTTTAGCACCGAGCGAATGCAGGGATGGTGTCTTCCCTGCCAGTTAGGCAGAGTCATTAGTAGCATTCCATGTATTCTCGAACTACATAGCTAGCATAGGATATGAGGGGCCACCCGTTAGTTTAGGCTTGACTTCCTTACAGGGGTCACCCATTATTTTAGGCTTGACACCCTGGACCTTTAGGACATCGAATTAGTGGATCCATACAACCAGTGTTTGTACTCGTGGAATGGTACTGACACCCTTCAAACTGGGGTTACAGGTTAGAGCCTCATTAAATTATATTGGGGCATGTCTATTAGATGATACCTCCCACAGTCTCAGTTTAATATTCAGCATAATTCAGTTTAGGTTTTCTTGACCAAATGTACAAAATCTCAATTATTCAGTTATATAGATTTCATTCATTCAGTTTACAGCTTATATCATAATTATAATTATACTTGGTCTTGCATTCTCAGATATTTTATGTTCATGCATTCATGCTCATCTATAGCATACATTTAAGCCAGTCCTCATCTCATATACTAGTACATTCAAAGTATTGACCACATACTCTTCTTTTCCTTATGATGTCTTATATCATAGGCTAAGAGGCTTAGTTTCTCAATCACAGTTAAATAGCCCAGCATTACCTAGCAGCTGTAGTGGGGAGTCCTCATCCATCGAGGACATATTATCTCTTATTTAGTTACTTCAGTATTTTACTATGATCAGTTAGTCAGAGTTAGTTGCGGGCCTGTCCCATCAACTCCTCAGTTAGTTAGAAGCATTTATATGATCAAATATTTAGTTAGACAATCAGACAGTCATTTCAGTATATTCAGTTGTTATCAGATATTTCAGACATTTTAGTATTTTGAGTTTCAATATCCAGTTATAGTATTTTATCAGTTTATTTTTTGTATATGCTATATTAGTATTGTTATACTAATGGGTTAGATTATGGTCACTTGTGACTGTAAGCATTATTGTCGTGACTCTGGGTAGCCTTGGGGTATGACAATGAAAGACATCACAACATTTAATTCACATAAAACACCAAGTCAAGCAAGTGCAATATCTAGAATAAACCATAACCTACCTTTAATCCTTTCTCAAAGTAACCTTTAATTCAAATTTTTGGCTTTTCCTTCTCATTCAACTTGTTCTTAATTTATAACAACCAGAACACACATCCTTTTGTATAATTCATCCCCTGTTTTATCATAATAGGATTTTTAATTCTTTAAACCTCCTGAATTCTACTTAAATTAGCATGAACAACCCTAATTCACTCCTATTAGTGTTTTTTAATACCCTAGGATCAGTTTTTACTATATTTATACACATCCCAGCCACTTTTTCCTCAATTTCTATGAACTAGGATCAACCCCAATTTCCATCATGAATTTATTTCTAATAATTTTCTATGTTTATAAGAAGTAATTTCAAGCTAGCATTTTATAACTTATCTCCAAAGATGAAAAACCTCAAAAACTCCCTGAAAATTGCCTTCCCTAAGACCCCCTTGTGTTTTCCAAAAAATTAGAGAATGATAACATTTTTTATTTTTTAAAACAGTCAAATTGTGTATGTTAATACTACAGTGGTTCGTGCCATAAATCAGAGGTCCGGTGCGGTGGTACTTTTTTTCAATGTAACAATTACTTTTTTATTGCAACAATTTGACTCAAAAACACATGACCTCTCGTTAGTTATGCTTATTTTACAGAATTAATGAATTAAGACAGTGGACACCAACTCCTCCATGGTTAACTGTATTACAAAGTGTAATAACTACATTTATGGGGTCAAAAATTGCTATAGTTCCCTAACCTCATTATCTATCTAATAATCAAGTTAAATATCAGCACCAATACTCGCACCAGTACCCGATTCTCCCAAGATATTACACCTTTCAAATTCATCCACTACTAGACTAGTCCCGAATTTCTCAAATACCGGCTAAGGGGACTAAATGCAAATATTACTCCATCTTTCAGCATAATGGTAATTTGGGTCGTTATAGTTAAAATAAGATATAACACTCTACTCTCTACTTTACTCTCTTCTTTTCTTCCTTCTTATCTTGATTCTTGTGATTGACAGGTTTATATTAAAAATTTATATAATTCTTCATGGTGTCAAAGCAAGACTTATCTCATTTAATGTTGGGCCCCCAAATTTTTTAAAAATTACCCACAAATTTAATGTGTATTTTTTGGTGTAATATAAGGTGTTAAAGAAAGAAAAAAAGCCTTATATTAGTGGTTAATGAGATACGTTGTCTCTTTACAAGGCTTGGGCAATCCCCTTCCCTTTGAGTTAACATTTGGGTTGTGAGTTACGCCCAACAAGTAATTTGACATTAAAATGATTATTAGTCTTTGGTTCTTGCAAAACTCCACTTTATCCTCTCTATTGTCCATTCATGAATTATTTCTTGTATTCTTTGTATTTCCATATAGGATTCATGTGGTAATGGGCCCAACCTTATACAAAGTGGAATAGTGCCAACAATGCCTTCAAAATCCAAAGGTGTTCATGGTAATCTATAGTAGACCCCAAGAATCCCATCCGGTTTAGTGATTTTTGATCTCATTCATCCTCTATATATGTCTACATCTGATGTATGTGTCCTTACCATAATTTCTTCTCATTAAAGGGTAGTGTGAATTATGTAATTTGTAGTAAAGCTAGGAGGATTGCCTAATTTGGAATAAATAAGTTGTTCTTGGTGGATGGAACACTAAAAGAAAGTGTTTTCAATCAAATTATAGAACCAGTGAGTGAGGTAATTGAAATGGTTTTTCTTGGTTAATGAAGTTTGTAGCTAGTGTTCTAGTTGGTGGTATGGTTTATTCCTCTAATGCATGCGATGTGTGGGAATATTTGAAACATAGATTTCATAAAATTCATGTCTTATGAACATTCAACCTTCGTAAATAATTATTTCTTTAAAAAAAGATGTATAATCAATACCTGGTTACTTCTCAAAATAGAAAGCTCTTTGGGATGAATTTTAGTCTATAATGTTTTTTTCCTGCTTTTCGTTGTGAAACTTCTAAGCATTAATTGGTATATTCTCAGAGACTTAAGTTATATCAGTTTTTAATGGGTCTTAATGATACCTATGAAAAAATAGAAGCCAATCCTTGCTTATGACTCTTTCACCCCCAGTAACTCAAGCTTAATCAATGATAATGAGTGAAGAGAATAAAAAAACTATGACTTGGAGTATTAGAAATGTAGGGTTGTTGAGAGTAGCACCTGGTATATCATACACAATTGTTATGTATTTAAGAGTCTCTAATCAGAATGGGAAATTGTTCTTTAATCCAAACTACAAACCTAATGCTACTTGAGATCATTGTATGCTTAAGGGTCACTATCCAAGGGATTATTATAGATTAATAAATTATCGAACTAGTCATCCTAGACAAAATGATCAGCAAGGATGAGAAGTGAGGAGCAATGACTATAACAGGTATACAAATCATAAAAACAAACAAACAAAAGTAGATATTGGCCTGGAGCTCATAATTCTATAGCTGAAGAATGGGATGCTAATCTGTATTTTTATCTTGTGAACTGTAATACCCCATATTTTTCTAGCCTAGATTAACGCTCAGTACATGGATTATCCTAAATAAAAAATTTTAAATACTCTTTAATTTTCAGATTTGAGCCTGCCATTGAATAGGAAATTCAATTAGCTTTCCAACGATATAAAGTTTGCCTAAATTCGACAATCGGGTAAGAAGTTATGACGATTTTAAGTTTCAGTTCTTAAACATCGTTATTCAGGCCAGTAGAATATCACAAAGTTTTTTAGAATATCAATTGTCAATTTTCAGTGTTGCTTCGCGATATTGGTGCATCGCGACATAAACCCAGTTCACAATTGTCAATTTGCAGTGTACTAACGTAATTCTACCGTATCGCGATGCACTTTCAGTTCACAAACAAAGTGGTAACGCGATACCACTGTGTCGTGCCACCATGTAATTTTCCAGTTGTTATTTTAGAGTGGTTTGGCGCAATAGTGGCACATCGCGCCAGGGGTCCAGGTCAAGAAAATTTCAGGAAAAATTAAAGTTGTGACCAGGGTTAAAATAGTCTTTTTCCATGATTTTATTCCACCCATATGTGGGATTTAAGCCCTAAAAATGTGTAAAACCCATTATTATTCACTTTTCCCTAAAATCAAAAGGTAATTCTCTCTCAAGAAAACAAATCCTAGCTCTCAAGAATCAAGGTCAATCCTCAAGAATATCGTCAAGAACTTCAAGAACTCATTGAATTAAGGTATTTTAGATGTTCATCTATGGGTCCCTTCCACACATGGAGTCAAAGAATCCATTTTTAAAGCTTCAAGAATGATGATTCATGATTTATATGTATAAGATTAGATTGTGTTCATGTTTTGACATTTATTGAGTTTCAGACCATGATTAATGGTAGATTCCATGAAGTGGTATAGTATGTATATTGAATTGACTAATCCCCATGTTATAATCCATGAATTTGCAAGTTGATTGTTGTTTCCATGTTAACCCTAAGTGCTTATGATTTAATGAACCAAGTATGCTTCCCATGTGTTTGATAAATTGTCTATGAGAATGAAATAATGCCATTGTAGCATGCTAACGTGTATTCCCCATTCATGTACAAGTTAATGCATTACAAGTATTTGATGAAATGTCTCTTTGAATGAATTGTGACCAAGTGAACATTCTTATATTAGTCAAGATTATGTTTTTCTTTACTTTTAATGCTGTCGAGTCATGGGGGTATTTAATATCCGATATTTTAGCTGTTACTTAGAGCCAGTGTTAGTTAGAGAATAGTATCAGTCATGTCACAATCACTAGTACTCTCAGTCCCTTACAGAATTCAATAGAATTCAGTTAGTTTCAGAACTTAGGAAAACTAGTAATCTCAGTATAAGTTCAGTCCAGTTCAGTATACTCAGTTCATTGTCTTTCAGTTAGAAGTAGGACTCAGCACCGAGTGAATCCAAGGATGGGGGCCCACCTTCCAACAGAAAGTGAGATCCTTAGAAATAATCTTTGCATTACAGAACTACATATCCAGCGTAGGATAAGACATCAAACTTGGCAGTTAAGGGTTGATGAGGTGCTCTACCTTCTAGTAGAGGGTACCACCGTTCTCGTTTAGGGAACCTGATAGCAAAGGGTAACTCTTCAGCTTCTCTTTACTCGAGGTAAGGTATTGACACCCTTCTAATTAGGGTTACAAATTGGACCCCAGCTCAGTCATCTTATCTTATTTGGGGCATGTCAGTTAGATGATTACCTCTTACAGTTTCAGTTTTAGTCTCAGTCTTCAGAATAGAACTCAGTTCAAATCTGCAGAATCAGGACTATCGGATACAGTCACTCAGTTGTCAGTAATTTAAATTATTAGTGATCTCAAATTATCAGTATATTCAGTTATCAGTTATTAGATTTAGTTTCAGTATACTCAATTACATTATGCATAGTATGTTCAGTAGCTACAGATCCTCCATGTATGCTATCTAGCTCTTGCATATCATTTAGTTAGTT
The DNA here is from genome assembly GCF_002878395.1 of Capsicum annuum. Classification (NCBI taxonomy): domain Eukaryota; kingdom Viridiplantae; phylum Streptophyta; class Magnoliopsida; order Solanales; family Solanaceae; genus Capsicum; species Capsicum annuum. The sequence goes on along the minus strand of NC_061120.1, from coordinate 148,054,456 downwards.
ATTTGTTATGCATATAAACCCATGCATTCATCCTTACCTCCTTTAGCATTCAAGTACATTCCTACGTACTGATCGCATACCTATTTCTTGTGCTATGATGTTTCATATCATAGGTTTGGATGCTCAGGGTCCTGACCACGCTTAGCCAGATTCAACTAGTAGTAGTAGATTTAGCAGTGAGTTCTTATCTATCGAGGATATGCTTTTAGTTAAGTACTTCAGCTTAGCAGTATTTTAGTAGATGGAGTTAGTTGAGGGATTGTACCATCAACTCTACTTTTAGACAGTTTTAGTTAGAGGCTTTTCAGACTATATTCAAACAGTATTTCAGATTCAGACGTTATCATTTATTATTAGTATTTTAGATGTTTGAACCTTATGGCATTTCAACCTATTATTTCATAATTATTTCAATGTTATTGTTCAGTGCTCATAGCAAATATCAGTCATGGGTTAGCTTATGGTCCTTCGGGGGTCATAAGAATCGTGTGAATACTAGGAGGTAGTCTCAGGTCATTACAAACTTGGTATCAGAGGCTAAGTTTCAATAGAGTCCTAGGAAGTCTGAAAAGCTGCATCGCATAGAGTCTTGTGTATGGGTGTGTAGCGCGCCACACTTATGGACAGGAGGCTATGAGATGTTTTAGGAAAAGTTTCCCTTCTTTCAATATTCATATTGTGTGAGTGAGCAGGAGCTCAAGTTAATCTCTCAGTCTAATTTACTTCTTTCTTTTATTTACAGAATATGACTCCCAAAAGGACTAACGAAAGAAGAACCAAAAACCAGTCAAACCCTCATCCCATTTAGGAAGACCCCCTGGACGAACATGTCTCTCACCCATAATTCAGAGTTGTATTCACTACTCTAGCCAATTCATTCATAGCTCAGAATGAATGACCAGCTGCTGTTTTGGCCAACCCAGTGGCCACTACTACTAAAACTAGAATTTGAGACTTAACCCGGATAAATCCTTATTTTTTTACAGGATCTAAGTATGAAGAGGATCCATAGGAGTTCCTTGATCAAGTTCAGAAAGTCATAAATATCATGGGAGTGACTTCTAGTGAGAGTGCTGAGTTAGATGCTTATCATCTACAAGATGTACCCAAACATGGTTTAATCAGTGAAAAGTAGACAGAGGTATAGATACAGAGCCCATAGAGTGGGAAGAGTTTGGTACATCCTTCCTAGACAAATTCTTTCCCTTAGAGGTGAGAAAAGCCAAAGTGTTAGAGTTCATCAATATCAGATAAGGTAGCATATGCGTCAAAGAGTATTCCCTCAAGTTTAGTTAGCCAGGTATGCCCCCCATGTAGTAGCAGACAATAGGTCCAGAATGAGAAAGTTTATATCTAGGGTGTCAGATAGTACGGTTAATGAGTGCAGGACAACAATGTTGATTAAAGAGATGGACATATCTAGGCTTATGGTCCATGCTCAACAAATTGAGGAGCGGAAGCTTAAGGAGAAGGGGAGAGAGAATAAGAGGGCTAGAATAGGTAGCTTTAATTTCAATCAGCCTAAGTCAGATGGGGGTAACCATTCCAAGTTTCATCTAAAGTCTTCAGTTCCAGATCCATCCTCATCCAGTGTACCAATGACCCAGGATAACATAAGCAATGATCGTACTAATCTTTTTTGTGAAGAGTGTGGTATGTGTGCAGAGCTAGCAGTGATGTTTGTTTTGGGTGTGGCAAGCCAGGACACAGAGTCAGAGATTGTTCTCAATCAGGTTCTTAGGGTCAGTATAATAATCCTTCAGCTTATTCAAGTTGTCTGAATAAACAAGGTGCCACTTCCAGTGTCACCAGTGGGCAATGCCTAAATAGATTTTACAAATTTTAGTTAAGACAAGATCAGGAAAGTACTCCTGATGTGATCAATGGTATGTTATAGATCTCCTATTTACATATTTATGCCTCAGTTTAAGATCCCAGATATTCAGTATTAATTTAGTTCGTCGGTTCCCCGTGCATCATCTCATGCTTTTCCTTTGTATCTCAGCCAAGTCAGCATTCTCGAGGGACATAGTGTCCCAAGGGGGAGATGCACTATAATACCCGTGCTATCACGATCTAAACCTTCCAGTTTTTCTTTACATAGTGAATCTAGTCAAAGTAATGGGTCCTCATAGTTGACCCTCAAGTCCCAATCTCAGTCGTAAGACCATTTCCCCCATTATGACATGTATCCAAGGAATTAGTTTCGTTCATGTATAATGATTCAAACATAGTCATGTCCTCATGTTCCCGTTCATGCATATTTGGTCACGTATTCATTAATCTGTTCAGAAATATACTCATGCGTCAGATATGCATGTTCAGGATGTAAACTCAACTTATCAGTATTTTCAGTCATGTATTCCGTGCATTAGATATGCATGTTTAGGATGTAAGTTTAGTCTATCATACCAGTCACGTAATCATTCTATAGTTGTGCGTGTCTTATTCAGTATATAAACTCAGTCTGTTCGTACTCTCTTAGCTTAACTAGCCCACATTCAAGGATTAATGTTCCCAAGAGGGAGGTATTGTAATACTCCATATTTCCCTAGCCTATATTAACCCTTAGTACATGCGTCATCTTAAATGAAATTTATTAAATACATAGTAATTTTTAGATTTGATGCTGCCATTACGTAGGAAACTTAATTAGCTTTCCAATGATATAAAATTCATCTAAATTCGACAATTGGGTAAGAAGTTATGGCAATTTTACGTTTCAGTCATTAAACATCATCATTCAGGCCAGTAGCGCATCGCGGAGTGTGTTAGAATAACAGTTGTCAATTTCCAGTGTTTCTCTGTGATATTATCACGTCGCGCCATAGACCCAATTCACAATTGTTAATTTTTAGTGTATCAATGTGATTCCACTGCATCGCAGTGAACTTCTAGTTCACAAACAAAGTGATAACGCGATACCACCGCGTCGCGCCACCATGTAATTTTCTAGTTGTTATTTTCCACTGGCTTGGTGCAATAGTGGCACATCGCACTAGGGGTCCAGGTCAGGAAAATTTCATGAAAAATTAAAGTTGCACATAGGGTTAAAATAATCTTTTTCCATGATTTTATTCCACCTAGATGTGGGATTTAAGCCCTAAAAATGTGTAGAACCTTTCATTATTCATATTTTCCCAAAATCAAAAGGTAGTTCTCTCTCAAGAAAACAAACCCTAACTCTCAAGAATCAAGGTCAATCCTCAAGAATCTCTCTAACAACTCAAAGAACTCATCAAATTAAGGTATGTTAGATGTTCATCTATGGATCCCTTCCACCCATGCAGTCAAACAATCCATTTTTAAAGCTTCAAGAATTATGATTCATAATTTACATGTATGAAATTGGATTGTGTTCATGTTTTGACATTTATTGAGTTTCAATCCAGAATTGATGGTAGATTCCATAAAGTGGTATAGCTTTTATGTTGAATTGAGTAATCCCCATGTACTAATCCATGAATTTCCAAGTTGATTATTGTATCCATGTTAATCCTAAGTATTTATGATTTAATGAACCAAGTATGCTTCCCATGTGTTTGATAAATTGTCTATGAGAATCAACTAATGCCATTATAGCATGATAACATGTATTCCCCATTCGTGGACAATTTAATGCATTACAAGTCTTTGATGAAATGTCTCTATGAATTAATTGTGATTAAGTGAACATTGTTATGTTAGTGAATATTATGCTTTTCTTTTATTTTCATGCTATCGAGCCCTGGGAGTATTTAATACCCAACAATTTAGCTGTTACTTAGAGCCAGTGTCAATTACAGAATAATATCAGTCTTGTCACGATAAGTAGTTCTCACAGTCCCTTAAAGAATTCAGTTAGTTACAGAACTTAGGAAAACCCAATATTCTCAGTATCAATCCAGTTCAGTTTAATATACTTAGTTCAGTGTCTTTTAGTTGGGAGAAGGATTCAGCACCGAGTGAGCCCAAGGATAGGGGCTCACCTGCCAGCAGAGGGTGTGATCCTTAGAAGGAATCCTTGTATTTCAGAACTACATAGCTAGCATAGGTTGAGACATTAAATCTGGAAGTTGAGGGTTGATGAGGTGCTCTACCTGTCAGTAGAGGGTATGACCGTTCTTATTTAGGGAACGTACCAGTAAAGTGTTACTCTTCAGCTTGTCTTTACCTGTGGCACGATACTAACACCCTTATAATTGGGGTTACACATTGGACCCCAACTCAGTTATCTTATCTTATTTGGGGCATGTCAGTTAGATGATTACCTCTTACAGTTTCAGTCTTCAGAATAGAACTCAGTTCAGTTCTACAAAATTAGGACTGTCAGATATAGTCACTCAATTATTAGTAATTTAGATTATCAGTGATCTTAGATTATTAGTATATTCAATTATCAGTTATCAGATTCAATTTCAGTATACTCAGTTATAGTATGCACAGTATGTTCAGTAGTTATAGATCCTTCATGTATGTTATCTAACTCTTGCATATCATTCAGTTAGTTATTGTTCATGCATATGAACCCATGCATTCAGCCTTACCTCATTTAGTATAACAGTACATTGCCACGTACTAATCGTATAACTATTTCTTGCGCTATGCTATTTTATATCGTAGGTTCAGACACTCAGGTTCTTGACCGCAACTAGCCAAATTCAGCCATCAGTAGCAAATTTAGCAATGAGTCCTCATCTATCAAGGATATTCTTTATTTTAGTACTTTAGCTTAGCAGTATTTTAGTAGATGAAGTTAGTTGGGGGATTGCCTCATCAACTCCACTTTCAGATAGTTTTAGTTAGAGGCTTTTCAGACTAGATTCAGACAGTATTTTAGATTCAGATATTATCATTCATTATCAATATTTTAGATGTTTGAATCTTATGGCATTTTAACCTATTATTCCACAATTATTTCTGTATTATTGTTTAGTTATCACAACAAATATCATTCATGGGTTAGCTTGTGGTCCTACGAGGTTGTAAGAACCTTGTGATGACTAGGGGGTAGTCCTGGGTCATTACATGAACTCTACTTAATATTAAGATCATAGTGTTGTACTCTATCATCATGTACAACCTAAGAATGACTATGGTTTAGATGCTTCAACATATGTGTCATAGAGCTATCATACAACACAGAACTATATCCCACCACCAAGGTTCACTACTGAGTTGTATGATTAGAAATGAAAAATGCTAAAACAGAATAAAAATAACATTTGCTTAGCAAATTTAATAAATATGAAAGGTATTAGTAGTGCTCTGATGGTAATCAATTGTCACGACCCAAACCTAGAGCTGGCCTTAACGGGCATCGTAAGCCCACCATGGGTCGGAGACAACCCCACTTTACCTTGCCTCAAGAGCATAATAAAAGTAAACAGTGGAAGCCAACCAAAATAATAAAAGAGATAGATAAGTCAAATAAAAATCTGAGAGTCAAACAAAACAACCATAACATCCTAATACCATTAACTAAGGAGTCTTTCATTAAGGCATTTTCCAACTTGGTATCATCATACCAAGAAGCTTGCATTCTATCCCTTTTATGCCAAACCAATGCATTTAACAAAACTTACTCCAATTACTTATTTAAAATTCAAAAACATAGCCACCTAAGGCATCCAAAACCTTTTTATCTATTTAACATATAATGCAATGTAATGATAAGTCAAATTATGTAACAATCCACATTCAAAACCAATATTATGTGTGGGTTAAGGTTAATGCCATCCTTATGCCAAAAATTCATCAATTTGTTGAAACTCATGTCACTCATTTTAACCATTATAATGATGCACCAATTCAATTCCAAAAGATATCAATTTAGGCATGAATAATCCATTAGAAACAAGGAAAAAGTAATTCAAGTATTAACAATAAGAAACCTCAACCCAAGTTCAAACTCATCATTCAAAACACAGAAATATTGAATAAATTGATGCAACAATGTAAAATACAAGTTAGGAAATGAGCAACATACCTAAAAATTAGATGAATTTGAGATGGAATTAAGGTTTAGAGTCTGGAGAATGAAAATCCTTGAGAAAACCTTGAGCTTCTTGACTTAGGAAATTTGAGAAGAGAAGGTCAAAGCTAAGAGTTGATAATTGATGGGTATGGGGAATAAAAAGAGACCTCCTGTCATTTAATAGGGAAAAGGACCAAAAATCCCTTTCCTCCAAGTGAAAAAAAAAACAAAATTGCATGAAAAATACATAGACCATGGTACACCTGCTATGAAAGAGGGTAGACAGTGTGCTACGCTCTTATCGCGGAGGCTAAGTAGCATCGAACGCCACTATCATGGACCCTTATTGCCTCGATATACCAAAATGACCCTAAACCCCTCTGAAAAATTTTAAAATTTACCAAAACACCCGTTTAGCATCCCTTATCATAATTTAAGCTAAAAATTAATATTACGCACATAGAAGGATAAAAAATAAATTGGTTAAAATTTTGTGGAGTCTTACACCAATTGTCCGCAGTGTTGGATCTTTGGCATAAGGGCTACTAACCACATGGCTTCTATTATTGAGTTGTCAAATAAAAACTATGTAATAAAAACATTTATTCCTAAACATGTCCATCTACTTGATGGTGGGATTTAATATGTTAAACACATATGCATAAGTGATATATCTGATAGAAGTACATTAAAAGATATTTTACATGTGCCATGGTTTAAGTATATTCTGCTATTTGTGTCTTAGGCTACAAAATACTTACAATGTTTGGAAATATTTTCTCCTAAATTTTTTTCATTTAAAGATCTCTATAATGTAAAGGTGAAGGGGATTTATAAATAAAGAGCATGACACTACCTCCTAGTCAATCAAAGACTGCCTGGATTAAAGAAAATTGGAGTTGGTTAATCAATAAGAGACAAACTAATATATATATATATATATATATCACAATAAAAATTCTCGTTTGTTATGACATATTAGACTTGGTCATGTTACAACTAAGAATCTCTTAAGATAAGTTCAAGAAAATTGCACTATATGTCTTTGCGCTGGAAAAACTAAGACATTTTTTCCTTTAAGCTATTCTACTAGTATAAGTGTTTTTGATTTCATTAATATGGACCTTTGGGGACCTTATAAAGTTTACATGTAACGACCATTGGGAAGCCCAGTGCACTAAAGCTACCACTATGCACGGTGTCCAGGAAAGGGCCCCACCACACGGGTATATCATACGCAGCCGTATTACCTTGCATTTCTACTAGAGGCTGTTTCCAAGGCTTGAACGCATGACCTCTTGATCATATGGTAGCAACTTTACCATTATTTTAATAAAATGTGTAATTTGTAATTTTATAAGATTTGACTGCTCTACCCCTTCCTGTAGTTATATTACGATATTTCAAAGGTGTGGTGGTGATTGACATAGCTTTTGATGTATTTTGGTACCGTTTAGCAATATTGTGATTTTTGGTGGCTTCGAGAGCCTTATTATGGACCTATGTAGTTGTCTTTTGATATGTGAGATGGACGTTTGAACAGACTACATTAGCATCTTCAAAATATCCATTTTAGTCAAGGTAGACCTTTGGTTCGGGTCTAATACACCCAAATTACACCACCTAATGAGAGAGTAAGCGATCTTCATCAAATATATAACCCAACTAGGTTGGGCTCGAATCCCATAGGGAATATAGTGTTGATCAAAGCTATTTATGATTTAACTGACTAATAGTTAATAGTTCCCTTTAATTAGGGTTTTTTTTATCAATTAAACAATTGTTAATATTTCATCTAGTTATAGCAACTCAAAGCCAATATTTCAATATTTCAAATCAATGATATAGTAAAACTAGAGTTGTAATCACTATGAGTATTGATTTCTATTGAATAATTATTGTAGCATTAGATTCTCATGACATGTGGGAAACAAAAAATTATCATTATAAATAGTTAATCCAAGTGTCTTTTAATCAACTTATATGCTAGATTTCCTAATTCTGTCAAACTTAGGAAAACCTCCTATTCACACTGATTGTATCTCGAGTTGATTAATCTTGTTACAACATTAATCATTAGATGGAAAGTTGGTCTTTCCAAATCCCTGTTGATAATTCACTTCCTTTAATTGGTTTCTCAATTCAAGCAAACCAATATAAGGTTAGATCTATTATTTGCAACCAACAAAAAATATTCATTACATTAGAATTATCAAGATATTCCACCAGTTAATCGAATCTTAGCAAACTAGTAAACCAATAAAACAAAACTCATAGATCCCATGACTCCAGTTATGGGATTTAGTTCCACATGGGATAGAAAGATATAGTATAGATTTAATCCATAATTCAAAAGTAATTAACTTACAGAAGATGGAATTGAACATTGTTCTCTTCCAAGTTCAATAAAGAATTCCCAAAACTAAAACAATAATTTAGAAACTGAATTCAAACTTAAGTGCTCCAAATGTAAAATTGTTGTTTTGGAATAAGTTCAAGATGCCCATTGAAAACCTAAAAGCTACTCTAAGTATCCATGACCTTAAGTATTTGAAATTCAAAATCAAAATTTCTCACATAATAGTTGACAACAAGGTTGACGACTTATCAACTTGTTGATAGCCTGTTAACCAAGTCGTCACTTTGAGTCTTTAGCATTATCTTTCTGTCTTTAGGTGACAACTTCCACTGATAACTTATCAACAGGTTGACGACTTGTCACCTAAGTCATCAAATTAACTTCTTTACTACCTTTATTTTGTCTACGAGTGACGGCTTCCACTTATAACTTATCAAGAGGTTTACGACTTATCACCAAAGTCGTCAACTAAATTTCTTCAAAACTTTGTGTAAAATCTACTTCTCCAAAAATGTTCTTCTTTTCACAGTTTTCTTAGGTTTCTTTTCCTTCAAAATTACATGAAATATAATAAAAAATAATAATAGTTACTTCAGAACTAACCATTTTTTCAAGTTAAAAGCCTTAAATGTGCTAACACAAAGCTAGCACATCAATACCCTCAACTTAAACAACTTTCTTATCCTCAAGCAACTATCTAACATAGTATTATGCACAGAATCAGAATATCAATGCAAGAGTAGCACTTGTTTTCTTCATTTTGAACCCATTAAGAAACATGTAATCTATCTTTTTGCCAAACCACATCAAGATTCTACACATATCTTCAAAGTTCAAAGAGACAATGCACTTACTTAAACTCAAGGTATTCAATTAATCATTTAGCAACAACAAGTACCATTCTCATGCCCTCACATAGAAGAAATAGGTTCCTTATTACAAATATCACCTGATTTATTTTTTAACTGAATCATCAAATCTCTCAATCTCAGAATAAAGTTTCAAATTGTCCACCTATAATGCAATAATATTGCCCTCACCATTTTGTTTAGTTCATCTAGTAGTCAACTCAGATCACTACAGGGCTTTCTTATTTTGAACTGAAGGCTTAGGTGCTGGAAGATTAATTTTTAGGATTAGTGACTTAGCCTCCCTTTGTTCATTTACACCACTTGTCTAAAACCACTTATTCATTTGCATTCCTCTCATGATTAACTTTTGTGTCATCCTCAACATTCTTACTCAAAAACCATTTATTTACTATATATAAATTATTATTATTATTATTATTTTACTAACTTTCACAACACCTTTCACACCTTTCAATTATCAGCCCCTCTACTATAACCACCCTTAACTTAGGCAATTTGCCTAAGTTGATATGTAAAATGTCCAAAGAGAGAACTGGGCTAAAACAAAGGCTTAATTATAAAGTTAGCGAAGCGAGTCAATTTGTTGCAAACATTCAAATGGCTAAAGATGGATAAACAAGGGATTTACTAAATACTTATGGGTTGTCTATTTTGGCCTAGTGGGTTTATTATCGAAAACGATCTGTGATCACTTCTCAGATGTCTACTTATAATCCTAACAGAATGATTTCGACAAGTTCTAGATGCATGCACACAATAAGAAAATATTCACAGAAAAACCTCACTCTCTTATGGAATAGAATTGTATTGTCATTACTAATTACTCAATCAAAACCCAAGATTAATTTTGGAATGCCATATTTATCTACTTTCGTTGACAGAAATGGTTTCCCATGTACCTTGAAATCAATCACATAAACAAAAATTTTGATGGGATCACGATTTTCAAATCATAATTTTTAAAATTTTATGAAATAAATGCAACTCAGTCACATCTACTCCATATGCATACATGATACACAACTTAAAATATACAACAAATCCTAAATATATCGGTTCCTAGATAGCTCTTAAGGATATAGAACATAAACAATACACCCTTGAGGTTTCAAGTACCCTACCCCTATAAATAAAACATGCATTATCATCAATGAAAAGATATCTAACTAGAACAACAAGGGTGGGAAAATACCTACAGCGCCTTAAGCGCTTGTACCATGAGTCACTGACTGTGCTGCTGTATCATCCGCGAGAAGAGTGTTAATAGTGGCATCAGGTTGTACTGATGCTTCTACAAAAGTGGTTGGTGGAGTAAAGAACTCTCCAATAGTCTCAGGAGGTTCACTAGTAGAGGCTCCCACAGCTCGGGCCCTCAGTGCTTCTTCTAGAGGTTCACCATTTGCCTTCAATTTTCTTAATTCTTCTTTCAGCTTTTTCTTCTCTTTCTTCTTCTCTCTCTTTTTAACTCTCTTTTTCTAATCACTCCCACTTCTCTTTCTTTTTCCTTTTCTATTTTTATTAACTGGTTTCCTAGTATGTCAAATAGTGCTTCTTCTTCTTCTTCTTCTAATGCCTCAATAATAGGGTCTTAGAAATTCAAAATCTGATGGCTCTGTATATCCATAATGTCATCTCTAGATTTTTCGAAGGCTACCTCGAATGCTGCCAGATCAGGCAAAGACATTTCTTTTAGCCTTTAATTTACCTGACGCTCTATCTCATTAATGTAACCATGTAGATTCAGAAAGGGTGCAATGGATACTATTTTTGTTCATAACTAGCTCAAACTGGTTGACAAATAATCTCAACTATGCCTCAAATCTTTTTCCCTGCTTTACTATCTTTTTGAAATTTTATGGGGTCAGTGCATACTCAGACACCGGTGTTGCGATAGTAATATATTTTCTCTTTCTAGAATAATTACTGCACCTAGAGAGGATGTAGCCTAAACAAACTCTGGTAGTGATAGTTGTATATTTTGCATAGAGCATGTGACTTTTGTAGGTGTTTGGCCTCTCTAAAAAATAATAGTGTCAGTGATCATACTCATTCCTTTGCCTAAAACTAGTGTAGGTCTGCTCTCATCTCTTATGTTAAGATTGTGGGTCTTCTTGGACTGGACCTTATTACCTACACTTGTGATGACTGAAATATGGGCCACTTCGCATAACCATGTAGTCAGACTAGGGAATGGATATGGTGTGTCGGGTCGCGTTGCCCGAATCTTAATCTCATCTACAATGATTTCCCTAAAGTTTAGGGGAAAATTTTACATTAAGCTTGCCACAAGCACTGCTCTATCCTCACCCATGATATTGTATCCTACAGTAGGCATCAACCTATATCTTACCACTCCCCACCAGAATTTTACTTCATCAGATAACGAAGCCTTAAAAATCTGTGCACTTAGATTATTCAACCACTCAAGTACTGCTTCTGTGATGATTGTGCTAACCAAGGGGGCTGATTTTCCCTATGAGTCAATCTGTGATAGATTTCTGCAGAGGTAGTTGGAGGAACGAATTTTGGACCATGTAAAAACCTATTGATCGTATGGTCAGATAAATCTACCATGACCCCTCGCACCGTTATCTGATTCATATTGGGCTTTTATATGGCTTTTTCTCCTTTTTTGCATATGTTTTCCAAGGTTGCTGTATAGTTGGCATATAATTCTCTTACCAATGTCAGATAGTATGATTTTCCTTCCTTGGTGTTCCATGTTAGATTATAAGTGCTGAAAACCCTTTCCAGTTATGGGAATTTTCTTAGCCCGGACGTGATTATTTACACCTCTTTGCACAAGGGCCTCTTGGTATTACTTTTTCTAGTAGCTAACAATACCTTATAGTAGATCTTATAGGCTCATGTCACTTGCTATCATACACTATTCAGGAGGACAGGGTTTTTGATTTTTATAACAATACCTCATTTTGGAGAGTCTTCTTCCATAGGTTACTCAAAAGAAGGAGAATGAGAGTCTTCTTGTTCAGAGCTCTTTTCCTCAAACACCCCCACTACTAGAAATTACCCATATGGCGACAGTTGTAAAACCATTGCAATAAAACACAAAACAATTGCCATAGATTTACTGTAATGGTTCAACAAGCATCCTATAGGTGGGCGTTGTGATAGGTCTATGGCAACTGTTTATGCAATAGTTGTCTGAACAGTAGCCGTAGGTCAAGCTCTGGTGACGGTTTCAAAAAACCTTCGCCATAACTTGACCTGTGGAAATGGTTATTTTTTAACTTATTAAGACGCCTATTTTCATCTATTTCAATGGTTACTAACCATAGCAATAGAATATATTGGAATGACATTAAACCATTGCAACAACATCTATTGCAACGCTTTTGTTATTTTATTGCAATGCTCTTTGAGTACCTATTACAACTATTTCATTACATATTGGGATGCCTATTTACATCTATTGCAATGGTTACTAACCATTTAAATAGTTACTATTGCAATGACATTAAATCATTGCAATAACATCTATTGCGACGCTTTTATTATTTTATTGCAATGCTTTTTGACTACCTATTGCAATAGTTTATTGATCTATTACAACAATTATTGCCATATGTTATTAAATTAAAAAAATTTATATAAATAGTCACTTGTATTAATGTAAATTTTTATTACATACATAATAAATTATAACACAATATATACACATCACTAAACAAAATCATTCATTAATAATCTCATAATTCAAAATATGCAAAAAGCTAGTAATTTTAACCCAAAACCAAAATGTAATAAAGTCCAAATGATTCTTGAGCCTCCCAGCCCTCCACATTAATAATCTCATAATACTTGAGCCTCCCGGCCCTCCACAGAGCAAAAGGACACAATGAGAATGTCTTTGCCAAGGACATTTTGAACAAAACCAATACTCTTATGTCTAGCACCTTGCCACCCATAACTTGGTGTGACAATTCTTCCCTTGAATTTCACCCAGTACCCTACTTCATATCTGAATAGCATAGTAGCATGCAAATCTTTAGAATATTAAGCCCAATCAACAAGTAATTTGCAATTGTTATGAAATAATGTCAAATATCTCACACTGTGGGAGATAAACAGACCCCCTTCTCCCAAAGTGCCTTCATTAAATCTTCTAATATCCATTCATGAGGAAGAGCCTCTAGATAGTTGCATAAAGTTTTGCCACTGCAACATTAAACATTGCTGAAGTTAATGCCAAACTCAGATACAAGAGTATAAAGTCATTCTCTATGATAGAATAAATTATATGAAGGAGTGACTTGGGCTAATTGAAACTTGCATATGGTTCCTAACTTCAACAGCAACATCAAGATACCTGAGCACAACTACAATCCATTCAAGATTTTCACAAATCATATTAGAAGAGAATACTACTACATGAAAAGCATTATCACCTTAATCATCCTGACATCAGGAAGAAATACAAAATTAGCTAAACGTGGAATTTTAGACAAACAAATATCCACAAGTATTGGGATGCAAGAAAATGTCATAAGAAAATGAAATACCGAGCCATGGCCATTATGGTTGAAACTAAGATGTACTTTGAGGTGCCTACATACATGTATGAGCCTCCCAAAAACAATTTGCAGAAGTAGATTTCTAATGAGGGTCATTCTTGTTAGAATAGGAACTTCTGGAAAAACCGTTCAATGACCATAAAATACAAAACTCAGCAATTTCTCAAGTTCGGGGCGTATCTATAGAGATTTTGCATATCCAAACATAGTGAAGAACTTTCGTCCTTAAATATTGCCGTTATTGAACTCCAGTAAAGTTGCAAAAAGCAATATATTTAATGATAATAACAGCACCATTAGGTACACATATGTACAGAGAAAAATCTAGTACTTTTATAATTGTACGGATCTGGTGAATTCTAAAAAAGCATCTAATATACAATACATCCAATAAATTAACTCTAGGGGCCAAAAATACAAACCTTTATACTTGAACTGGGGTAGAGTTTTTCTCTCTCCAAAAGTATATCAAAGTTAACTTTAGAACTACCATTATGATTTATGATTGTGTTTTATATTTAAAACTTCTTCTAATTACTTAAGTGCTTTCCTGTTATTTATCTTGCACTACGCTCAACACATCTTGCTCCTTGAAAGGAGGGTGCATTCTAATCATTTATTATTTCTAACCCTCAAGTAAAATCACATAATAATAATATATACATATGAACGGAACTCTTAAGTAAGTTTCTAGATTGGTTTATTATGTTATGACTAAAATTGTCATATTTGTCTCATGATAAGATAAGTTCACATACTGAGTAACTACAAAAGCAAAAGTGTACAGAAATAGGCTTACCAACCATAACCAATTGTGTCATGAATCAATGAAATTCTCAAAGTCATAAAAATTGTCCTCCTATTTTTTGGTGTTAAGTTATACAGTTGAAAAAATCTTGGAAACAAAGAAATTGGGTTTCCAAAAATGTCATGCCCATCTAATACTAGTTTGATGGAATACTAGCCATACACCACCGAATCTCTTAACTCAGCAATATGTTGCAAATATATGAACACCTGATACCCTTTATCTGAGTTCTCACTATGCCAAAAAATTTCAGGTGCCCTTCCCTTCCTCAGGTGCAAATATGAGAATAAAGTCTCATTAAGTACATCTTGCTGAAATAATTTTCTTATTCACAAAGATTCCTATCTTTTATTTTTTCTTTATTTATTTTCTATTCTTTTTATTTTTAAATTAATTATTTGAGGGATCTGATAGGCTTATACTCCAAGGACTCGCATCAAGAACAACAAAAAATGATAATTTTTAGGTTAATTTAAATCAAATTAAACAACCTAGATGTAGAATGGACCAAAAGAAAATAGCAAGTATACTATTAGGTGTGATAAAATATACCATTATCACAAAGATAAAATAGAAAGTTCAAAGAGAAAAGAATCAAAAGACAATTAATATATTTGTATCTAATGATAGATTCAAAATGTATCAATGACAAACCTGATATTACAATTTGCCCCGGAAGACAAAAGCAATCCGACACATGATTTGGCACCTCTATTCAATGCCACATAGAGAGGTATCATGTTATTCATATTCTTGATCTTTACATCAACTCTTGGATTGAGGATAATCTGAAGAAAATTTGGTAGTTCGTGAGATGATAAATATTCTAGTGGTTAAAAGATACTATATTGTAATGAGAAAGAACCCTCCTTAGCTATTGGGCAGAACTATTTAACTAGTCTCTTGGCAGTAAAGGCATGGACTGACTGACAAGGGCATGAAAGACATACAGAGTTTAAAATAATTTAGGGGGAGGCAAAAAAAAGGACATCAGATCACTTCTGCATATATTTAGCACCCCATGATCCTCATCCTGTATGAACTCCCAATGTAACATTCTAACACAAAATTGTTCTACCTGAAAAGAGGGTTAATTAAAGCTTTATAGAATCATTTCTAATATTAAGTTTTGTCTTTATAGTAATAACTCATTTATTTGAGAAGAAATAATTTTATATACATTTTATCTTAATCAATGGAAAGCAATAGAACTAACAAAATATCATTTTTTTCAACCAAAAATCATTAGAGGTAGTGTCATGAATTCTAACATACGATCAACAAAAAATGTAACCAAACTGATAATAAAAAAGTGTCATATTCCAGCCAAAGCACAATTTGGTCATATGACCTAAGATTTATATTTTCTTACTTCCTAAATAGTACTTGCCAAATTCAATTATATATCAACATACCTTG
The DNA here is from genome assembly GCF_002878395.1 of Capsicum annuum. Lineage (NCBI taxonomy): Eukaryota > Viridiplantae > Streptophyta > Magnoliopsida > Solanales > Solanaceae > Capsicum > Capsicum annuum. The sequence continues at coordinate 148,038,507 of NC_061120.1, read as the reverse complement.
ACCAATTCAACATCATTTATCATAGCAGCAGTGTGAAAAGCAGTTCAAAAATATTGTGTCTCTTGCACAACTGTGTCTTCTCCAGCAGCTAAAATTAATTCTACCAGTTCTATTCTCCCTACAAAAGTAAACAAGATTACTGCAATAACCGCCAAGAATATGTATGACTAGCAAAAAAGAAAAATAAAAGACTATCAACTGTTATATCTTATAAACCAACTACATTTAATTTAATCTTTAAGGCTGCTGCCATGCACTGTGTGGTACCAATAGGACTTGGAATATCAATAGCATTTGCAATATCTTTAATGGATGCAAGTTCCACCCATCTCTTGACAACCACAACATTCCATGTTACAACACACAAGTGTAATGGCCTATAGAAGGAAAAAGACAAAAGATGCACTATGTATAAAAGTGAAAGAGGAAGAGATCAAAGAATAATGTTAGAAAAACATGCTCGAGCATCCTTTTCCATAAGCAATCAGTTTTTGTACTGACTTTTAGACACTATCAGTTTTTTCTCTATTGCTTTTTCAAAAAGCCAAACTGTGAATAACTAAAGTAGGCGTGAAGCAGGTTTAATGAACAATTTCCAAGTAGAAAAAAAATCCCAAAGAATTTAAAAGAATGAATAGGAATCATATTTGAATTTATGTTAAATTTTTGTAGTTCAAAATACTCATCGATTTACAACCCCTATTTTCCGATATGATCTTAACGCAGTCCGTGTTTCTTAAAAACTGCTCGATGAAGCACTGATTCACCTTCATCATCAACAACATTTGGATTATCCCCAGCCAAAAATAATTCCTGATGCAAGGGAAATATAAAAGTAAAAATGGGTACTCACATAATGATTAACCACCAACAGATGCCAAAGATTTCTATGTGAAAGGAAAAAAGAAAATAGTATCTTGTAAACATGCTTTGTCTTCTTTTTTAATTTTTTTTCTTTTGTGTGTGGTTTTTGCCGGAGGTTGTCGGTCTACTGATGGAAAAACAAGAATTGCCAGGGTACTCCACCTATCAAAAATGATTTAAATAGATTGAAGAATGGAAAGGTAGGGTCTGGAAAAACCTTGGAGATTCAAATACAAAGTAGGGAGTTTAACCAGTGAACAAGCATGAATTTCAAACTGGACTATGGAGTTTCTTTTATTTTGTTTTGTTCGTTTTTTTATAAAAAGAGTAGAAGAGGTATATCAGGTAAGGGAAGGACAAGGAAGGATAAGAAATTGAACCTGATATGTTTAAGTTTTTATTTACATTATGAAACTTTTCTTTTCAAGTTTCAGTTAGTCTCTCAAATAATTTGACAAAATGGAATATCCTACTACATCAGAAATACGTTAATACTTACCGAACTCATTTTACATTGAATTTAGAGACAAGTTTTTGAAGAAGACTGGGATCATCAAGAGAAACCTCCAAATATGCTACAGAAGGTACTACCCCATTAGTTTCCAAGTACTGCAAGTTACTACATTTTTAACAAATAACAATCAACATTTATCTGAGTGGCCAATGAGTAAACTCAAAAAAAAATTGCAAAACATTAATAATTAACAATCAGACTAGGGAACAAGAAGAGCACTGTGCAACTATGTTCAGATGATAATCCTACTACAAAATATCATCTTAGCTAAATGTTCTTACTTATCAGGGCTAGCAGGAGGGCTTATCAGTAATCTTTTACTTTAACAACATCCAATCAAGAATTTACACCCATTATTACTATTTTCATCAACCATTGGTTCTCAATTGTTAAAAAAAACTAAATTGATTCTTAACACACAACCCACAATCTCATACCGATGACAGAGCAACAAAATACAGCAAATTAATAGGCCCACAAATAAAACCCAAACTCAATTATATCACTAAAATAACACATTTAAGAAAAAAGAATCAAAGCCAGATCTATTATCAAAATGAATAGCATCTCCTTCACTCATACTCTCCCTCCTTGAATCAGTAATATCTAACTTTGCAAACTTCGAATCAAGCTATAAGAAACAAAAATAGTGTATCATAGCATTGATTGAATCATGGAATTTCACACAATAGAATCGGAAAAGTATAGAAGAGACTAATAGAAAACTACTTGTGAATTTAACAAGTAGAACCATTTGTTGCTATAAAGTCAGAAAACTTACCCAAAGATCAACCATCTTAAAAATTCCTACAATTGATTAAAAACAAATATCTAATGTAGTACTTGGCTGAGATTGTCACAAAAGCAAGAAGTCCACTCTATTTTTAACAAGAATTAAAGCAAAAATCCTTAATCGAAGCAAAATCCTCAAAAATTAGGTCAAAGTTGTGTGAGAACTTACTTATAATGAACAATAGAAATTCCTTAGTTACAGCTACCAGATCCCATAGAGCTACCAGATTGTCAATGATCTCCACACCATCCATCGATTAAAATGTTTAAGCCTTAGCGATTTAGCGAGTGGACTTGCAGTTTAGTGATTTAAGCTTAAGATTTGGGGTAGAATAAAGTTTTATTAAAATATTTTTTATTTTGGCAGACTTAATAAATTTCCTGTGAAAATGGAGGGAATAAAATAAGTGTTGCTATAGCTTATTTTATTTATCTATTGCAATGCTTAATGTCAAAAGCGACAGTTATAGTATAAAATTATAGCTTATAGAATAATTATTTTTGGCAATGCTTGAAACCATTGCAAAAGAACACCTATTGCAACGCTTTGTTGACCGTCGCCATAAGGATAATTTTCAGTAGTTCCTGCTTTAGACTGGTGATTTGTTTCTACTATACGAACACTCTACTTCGTACGACATCTATGATGTTCTGCTCCTTCCTATTCATTTTTAGACTCAGTGAACAATCTCTGAGTCAAATTGTCTGTGTTCACTCTCTTACTGATTTTCTTTAACTTTCCTTTTGGAGGCATCATTATATCTATATCAGGAGAAAAAATCATTTTGTAACCAAGAATAAGAAAACACAAGGAATTAAGATCTTCTATGAAAACTCAACTTCACTTTAATATCTTTTGACACACATTGGTATACAAATCAAATTCTTTTCAGTCAACTTTGGTAACATATCATCATTTTTATTAGCATACTTGAAAAGGATCAAGTGCAATTGGTATGCATGTGAGTCACAACTTGGTTGATTAGTGTTCACTGAGGTGATGGCTTATCAGCCTTATCGTCAGCTTGGGTAAAATCAAAACTTACTTAGAAATAATAGGTGATGACTAAGTTGATAAGTCATCACTTGAGTGATGGCTTATCAACCTCGTCTTCAGCCTAAAGAAAAATTCAATATCTTTCTCAACATAGGTGACGACTTGGCTGATAGGTCATCACTTGAGTGACGGCCTATCAGCCTTGTCGTCAACCTAAAATAGAATCCTCAACAATTTCAATGTTTGAGTGGCGACTTAGTTGATAAGTTGTCACTTGGTTTATGACTTATCAACGTAGTGGTCAGCCCAAATCATATTTACAAACTCATTTATTGCTGATTCACAAGCTAAAAATTTGACCTTGATGCCCAATTTTCAACTTGGTAACCCTAATTATTTGTTCGTACACAAAACCCTTCACCCATTTTAATTCAATAAAGCTTGAAAATTGTTCGTACAACTGATTTTAACTCAGTTAAATCTTAACTCTATTTCCGAAAAGGATGAAGTTCACAACTTGATAAGAATTTGTTCATGAGCGATTTCTAACATTACAAAGTTTGGTTGATTTGGGTGACCTACTCAACTTTCTATGGATCAAACTTGTTCATGAACCCTTGTAATTTTTAATGCTCAAAGTTTAAGGAAAGTTTCCTTACTTTTTAGTAGTTAAACTGATGCTTTTCAGAACATACCTTGAAGTTGACTTGAGATAGCATACTTTTCTTGAGAATACAAAACTTTGATCCAAGCAAAGAAGAACTTCAAAAACTCAGGCTTCATATCTTTCAATGTTTTATACAAAAAGAAGTCCAAATGATTATCTACTTTGCTTTGGAAATTTGAAGAGGAGAAATGAATGCTAGAATTTGAAAAGGAACAAAAGGGAAATATGAAGAGTTTGCACTGATATAGGCATCTTTTTTTGTTTTCTAAATTTATCTTTTTTTTTAAAACTAATAAAGACTAATAAACACTAAATTGTACCAAAAATAAAAGTGGGAAAAAATTATTAAATAGAATTTAGAAAGCCAAGGGTTTTTGATAGGATTAAAATAACTTACCTGGGCCGAAAATTTAAGTGATGTCTTATCAATGGATAGTTAGAACATCACTTGGCTCATCAGCTCAAGGTAAAATGTTTCATAAATGTACTTCAACTAACGACAAAGGGCGATAGCTCATCACTTGGGTGACGACTTATTAGCCTTATTATTACCCTTATCCAGAATGTGACATCTCTTTGCTTCAGTTGAGACTTCAAGTGATAGATCGTCAACTTGTTGATGACCTATAATAATTAGTTGGTGACTTAATCCAGTGTGTGCATCTTCCCTTTCTCTAATTGACGACTACAGTTGATTGGTTATCAATTTATTGATAGCCCATCAACTTTTATCGTCAATTGCATCCATCATCAATATTAATCCCAACTCTATTCCAGCACATATCAGCAACACATTACTCAAAATAAAACCTTAAATCAAACAAAATACTTAAAACACAAAAAATTGGGTTGCCTCCCAATAGCGCCTAATTTAACCTTACTGTACGACTCGGTTATCTCGAATTCTCAAACTTCATCAAGATAAACCTTAGACAACAACTTAGCTTCACCCATTGGTCTAATATAACTCTTGATTCTTTTACCATTGACCTTAAACAAACCTCCTTTATTTTTAAGTTCCATCACACCCTATGGAAAAACTAGAGTTATTCTGAAGGGTCCCGGCCATATCAACTTCAACTTTCCCGAAAAGAGCTTGAGTTGAGAATTAAAGAGTAGTCCCAATCACCAATACTAAAGTCTTGCTTCTCAATTCTTTGATCATGGTATTTCTTCATTCTCTCTTTATATAAGTCAGCCCTTTCACATGCATCGATACAAAATTCATCTATCTTATTTAGCTTTCCTAGTCTGAATTTTGCTGCCTTTTTCCAGTCCATGTTCAACCACTTGAGCGCCCAAAAGCTTTGTGTTCTAGCTTGATAGGGAGGTGACATGCTTGCCAAAAACCAATTGATACGATGATAGCCCAATGGGTGTCTTGAAAGCCGTTTCCTATGCCCACTAAGAATTATTGAGCTTTCTTGACTAGTCTGTTTGTATTCAATGTCTTGGCTAAGATTGCTTTGATTTCTCTATTTGAAATGTCCACTTGCCCACTTATTTGTGGGTAATATGGAGTGGGCTCTTTGTGCTGATTTATACCATACTTCATCAATATTGCCCAAAATACCTTGTTGCAAAAATGAGATCCCCCATAGCTTATGATTGTTCGAGGCACCCCAAACTGTGAGAAAATATTCTTTTTTAGAAATGCAACTACCTCTATTCCTTCATTGTTAGCTAAACTAATGTCATCACCCACAGGGATACATATTCCATAGCTACTAAGATGTACTTATGACCATATGATCTTATAAATGGTCCTATGAAGTTAATGCCCCAGATATCCAATAATTTAACCTCCATCATATTTGTCAGTGAAATTTTATGATTCTTTGATATTGAACCTTCCCTTTGTCATTGATCACATTTTTTCACAAAATCATAAGAATCTTTATAAAGTGTCAGACAGTAGTACCCACTTTGCAACACTTTTCGTGTAGTTCGATCGCCTGCATGATTCCCCTAACTAGGGAAGTATGGAAAGCTTCAAAAATGCTTGGCATATCAATTCTTTTCTTTGTTACAAGGTATTTCATAAGCTTAGCATATCCTAGAATCTTCTCTAGTGCTTAAACTAAAGGTACATTCACTATCAACTACATCAACATAACTATGAATTTTCTAAACTTCATCTCATCTGTTTTCTTCAGCAATCTATGTGGAAATGGAGAGACTATTTTTGGTACTCTTAAAATAGTCGTATCTCTTTTCTTTTACTTTTATTTCTCTAAATCATCAACCTACTTTTGTTTAGATGGATCCTCTACCTTTTCCAGCTTTTTAGACTCTACTGGTGTTCTCCATCTATTTCTGCTTCTAATTCCACCACATCATCTGAAACAAATTGGCCCAAACAAGATGTAGGTAACACTTTACCAATTCTAGTGGTAATAGCCATGCATGAGTTATCATTCCTCAAACTTTATACCCTATCACTAGGCAATATTCCACCCTTTTTCTAATTTAACGCTGCCAATACATGATTCATCTATTGCACTAATTGCTAAAAAGATGTGGAATATCAGTCAATTTATTAACTCGTTATTGATAATTCACATTTCATCTCCCTAACTCCAACATCTGTTGATCCTACTCCTTTAAACAATTTAGCCATCATGTCCTCCATCGAAATCTTGCCAGAACTAGTTGCAGCGTTGTCACAATTCCCAGGAGGTACTATAATCTGCTCCTATCATTTCTATTCTTCTCAATAACCAGCCTTGTCATAGTAATTCCGAACTTGAATTCCTTGGATATTTCCTAGAAAAACCCTCTGATTATTCAAGTAATTTGCCTCCTCCTTAGAATCTAATTCATCTCCTATACTTTATGACCTCACAACTTTTACCTTATCTGTTTTTCCTGATTGAAAATACTTTGTGAGAAAATCCATCTGGTCCTTTATATGGGCCATATCCTAATCATGTTCCTTTTCTCTCATGTGTTGTACAATTGACATTCTACTAAACCTAGCATTGCTTGCTACCTCAAAATCCCTTGTATGTTAAGCTCTACTTGTCTTAGTCATTCTCTCTAGCATCGCAACAGCCTCAGTAAAAGTAAGGTTAATGAATGTTTCTCCTAGAACATTCTCCATAGTTGGCTTTGTAATAGAGTTCAAAGACCTGTAAAATATTTCCATCAGATTCTCATTAGTCATCTTGTGATTAGGGAATTGCATCAACTTTTTCTTAAATCTCATCCATTTCTCATGAAGAACTTCATTTGGTAGCTTTCTAAAATTACTAATCTCATCCCTCAATTGTAACATTCTAGAAGGTGGAAAGAACCTTTGGAGGAAAGCTCCTTTCAGATACCTCCAGTTTCTTATAGAATCAGGAGCTAGCTCATTTAACCACAATGTTGCCTCTCCAGACATAGACAATGGGAAAAACCACAGACGAATTACATTTTGTCCCACTCCAAGATTCTTAAAAGACTTGCAGAAGTTGATAAAGTTTATTATATACATATTAAAATCATCCCCTGGAAGTCCACCAAATAGCCCCTTGAGTTTTATCAATTGTATCATAGTGTTTGTAATGTTGAACTTCATTCTTGGAGCTAATGGTGGTTGAACAATAGCTCCTGTAGCACTAGCTTTATCCAAATCAGCATCATATCATCATCAAGGTCAAACTGTATAGCAAGTTTGCGGTTTACTCTCCCTCATAATAGCCAAGTTTGATTCACTGGTGCAACTATTTTCTTTGCACATCTTCTATTCACAGGATCAATTAAATCATCATCCCCCATGTCATCATCCTCTACATTAGCTACCCAACCTAGGTTATTAACATTTTGTTGATTGAGTTGTGCATTGGCCAAAGCGGCTAATCTTTCAACTTCTTATTGGTCAACCATTATCCCGATTAGTTGAGGTTCTTAGTCAAAAGGTAATAATGGTCCTCCATACATTCTGGTTCATGACATATATAACAAAGTGCCTGTAATAATAAAAAACAATGAATAAAAATAAAATTAGGAAACTTAACTTAGAGTCAATTATCACAGATATGCTCAAATGACAACTGTATCCCCCGACAATGGCATCAAAATTTGATGTGCCCAAATTACACCTCTCTTATGAGAGAGTAACCAGTCATTGTCAAATATATAAACCAACTAGGGTGGGGTCGAATTCCACAGGAAATATGGTATTGATCAAGGCTATTGTGATTTAACTGACTAATAAATAGTTCCCTTTAATTGTGCTGGGGGGGGGGGGGGATGAATTAAATAATTGTTAATATTTAAACTTTTTTTAGCAACTCAAAGTCAATATTTCAATATTTCAAATCAATGATGTAGTAAAACTAGAGTTGTGATCACTATGAGTATAGATTTCTATTGAATAATAGTTGTATTAGATTCTCATGACATGTGGGAAATAACAAATTATCATTATCTATAGTTAACCCAAGCGTCTTTAAACCTACTTAGATGGTAGATTTCCTAATTCCTTAAAACATAGGAAAACCTTCTATTCACATTGACTTTATCTCGAGTTGATTAATCTTGTTACAACATTAATCATTAGATGGAAAGTTGGTCTTTCTATATCCCCATTGATAATTTACTTCCTTTAATTGATTTCTCAATTCAAGCAAACCAACATAAGTCTAGATCTATTGTTTTCAACCAATAAAAAATATTCATTACAAAAGAATTATCAAGATGCTCAGCCAGTCAATCGAATCTTAGCCAACTAGTAAACCAATAAAACAAAACCTATAGATCCCACAACTCCAGTTATGGGATTTAGTTCCTCATGATATAGAAAGAGATAATATAGATTAAATCCTTAATTTAAAAGTAATTAATTTACAGAAGATTTAATTGAAGATTGTTCTCTTCCAAGTTCAATATAAAATTCTCAAAACTAAAACACTAATTCAAAAACTGAATTCAAACTTAAGAGCTCCAAATGTAAAAGCTGCTATTTTGGAATAACTTCAAGATGCCCAATGAATACCTAAACGCTATTATAAGTATCCATGACCTTCAGAATTTGAAATTTAAAATCTATGTTTTTTTTACCATAGCTGACTACAAGGTTGACGGCTTATCAACTTGTTGATAGCCTGTTAACCAAGTCGTTAGTTTGAGTCTTCAACATCATCTTTCTATCTTTAGGTGATGAGTTCCACTGATTACTTATCAATAGGTTGACAACGTATCACCCAAGGCATTAACTTGACTCCTTTATCACCTCTATTTTTTCTACAAGAGACGGCTTCCACTGATAGCTTATAAACAGGTTGAAGACTTGTCACCAAAGTTGTCAACTAAATTTCTTCAACACTTTGCTTCAAATATACTTTACCAAAAATGTTCCTCTTGTCATGATTTTCATAGGTTTTCATGCATCTTGACTTTCCCTGAAAAATCACATGAAATATAATAAAAAAACAACAATAGTTACTTCAGAATGTATAATTATTTCAAGCTAAAAGCCTTAAATGCGCTAACGCAAATGTAGCACATCAAAGTACTGATGAACCAATCTTATTTCGACCTATTCGTCAGATAGTTGAAAAAAATTAGAAATGTGGGATGGTGGAAACAACCTCGAATGACAAATTTGACTTCCCCAATGCATTCAAAATACTGATTTTAGGATGGTGACACATTTGGTTGGATTTTATGTCTTTTAAATCTCACTTCGATCATTGGTTTGGAAAATTATGATTTTTGATTTTAGGGATCAACTCTGTGAGAACAATATTTTTTTGAAAATATGGTATCGTCATTAAATATGGAACATCAAATTCAGTTTGGTTACATACCCATTTCGTCCAAATCCAACATCGAAAGAGAAAGTTATGGCCGAAATACAGAAAATAGGTAAAACTGCCTAGGTGCGACAGTGAGAGCCGACGGGCCATCGAGATAGCGACGGACCATTGCCCAAGCTATTGTAGGAGGGATAGTGAACCTCTTTTCTACCCAAGTGCGACGGTCAGGAGCGACGGACCGTCGATCCAACGATGGACTGTCGCACCCACCGTCACATAGTTCGTTTAGTTATTTAAAGTTATTTTTAAAAGGGTATTTGGGTCTTTTTCCACCCGTTTTAACCCCCTAATTATATCAGACCAAGGCTCATAAGTTCATTATCCATCTACAACATAAAATTAGGGTTTTCTCTCAGAGATAATCCCCAAGAAAAAGATCCAAATCCTCCTTCATGAAACTAAGAATTTTAAGTTCTTCAAGTCCAAGAACTTCAAGAAACTCATAACCTAGGTATTTCATATGTTGATTCATTGGTCTCTTTCACCCATGAAGCTTAAGAGTCTCTTTTTAAAATCTAAGATTTGGGTATTTGTGAATGTTCATGATTCAAATTAATTTAAAATTCATGTTCATAATGTTGTGTGGTTTTGATTCATACTTTAAATTACATATTCTAATGATTGATCGTAGTATGTGAAGATTTGCATAATAATTATGATAAACCCCTTAAATTTGCAAATTTATTTATGCAACCATAACAATTAGATGCATTGATAACGGTATAACCTAAGTATGTTCCCCATGTGTCTGATTAAATGCCTATGTGAAGGAAAAGTGTCATACTAGTGTGATAATATGAAATCCCCACTCATGTACAAGTTCATACATGTCAAGTGTTTGATGAAATATCTTAGTCAATGAATTATAGATATATGTGTGGCCATCGTGGTACTTTAGAACTTGTACTTCATGGAATCTCCAACTTATTGCATTATGGATTGTGATGTTGGTCATGTATTCAAGAAACTCATGCTTTGTCTGTTTATTCCCATCGAGTCCTGGGGGTACTTGTACTCGAAAATTTAGTTGTGTGCCTAGAATCAGTGTCATGTTTTCAAGATACTTCCATTCAAGACATGATCCATAGAATTCCGTCAGTCTCAGGACTCAGGAAAACTCAGTAAACTCGACAGTTCTAGTAATCTCATAGATCTCAGAAATTCAATAATCATAGTAGTATTCTGTCAGTCAACGGAACTTAGTTAACTAAGTCCAGTTCAGTTCTATAATCCATGTTCAGTATCTATTAAGATTGGAGTAAGAATTAGCACCGAGTGAACCCAATGATGGGAACACACACTGTCTGATGCGGGTATGATCCTTAGAAGTCATCCTTGCATTGCAAAACTATGTATAGAGCATAGGTTGAGACATCAACACAGTTAAATAAGGGTTGATGAGGTGGATAAACACTTTCAGATGATGGTCCCAACATTTTCTTTTGGGACACTATCAGATGAGGGTTACCCATAACTTATCTTTACCAGTGGTGTGGTATTGACCAACTCAGTCATAATAGTATATTAGGGGCATGTCGGCTAGATGACTAGTTCGCATAGTTTCAGTTACAGATCAGGACTGTCAAATACAGTCATTCAGTCTCAGTAATAAAACTCAGACAGTTCTACAAAATTTAGGACTGTCAAATATAGACAACTTAGATCAGTTCAGAACTCAGCTAGTTCCATCCGAACCTAGACTATCAGATACAGTCTCTCAGTATTTATTATTTTAGTTATACAATTATCATTATCTAATGTTATCAGTACTCAAATTCAGTAATTATGTTATTACGAACTCAGGTATAGTTATTCGTATTCATGTATGTATTTTTACATTAGTGTTATTCCGTCAGTTATTATAGTTCATGCATGTGACCCTTTGCATTCAGCCTACCTTACATGCACACCAGTACATTCAAACGTACTAATGTAATTGTGCTATGGTGTTTTATACCATAGGTTTAAGAGCATGAGGTCTAGAGCATCAGTAGCATTCCAGTCTCAGCAGTCAAAGGTAGCAGTGAGTCCTCTTCCTTTGAGGACATGACCATTTCTTTATTATCTCATTAATTAATTTATTGCAGTTTGAGGATTTTTAGAATATCATGTTTAGACAGTTATTTTCGTTGTTTTAGGTATTTCCTATCCCATTCAGATGTTATTTTTTTTTAGATATTATGTCTTAGTTTTGAACCTTATGGCCTTATTGCCTTTATTTATGCATTTATACAGTATATTATGTAGTGTTCAGGTACAGATATCAGTCATGGGTTAGCTTGTGGTCCTTTGGGGTCATGAGCATCGTGTAGCATTCCGGGTACCAGATTCAGGGTGTTACAAACTTGTTATCAGAGCCTAAGGTTCAATAGAGTCCTAGGAAGTCTAAAAGTCGCATCTAGTAGAGGCTTGTAAATGGGTGTGTTGTGCTCCACATTTATGTACAGGGGTCTATGAGATGTTTAGGAACAATTTCCCTTCTTTCAGTATTTATGTCGTACCAATAAGAATAATCATAATCTAATCTCTCAGTCCAATAACATGCCTCCTAAAAGAAGAAATGGGAATCAGCCAGCCCCTCAGCCTGAAGAACCTATAATGCTCTGATTTTCTAAATCAAAATGCTACACGGTGCTTATGACCCCGAGGGACCACAAGCTAACCCATGACTGATATCTATACCTGTATAATATAATTCAAGACATAATAATATGGAAAGCATGCACAATAGGCCATAAGGACCAACTTAAATAATATAACATCCATATGGACGAAAAATACCCAAAACAACTGAAACCTAAATCTGAAAGCTAAATCTGAGCGTAAATCTAAAAACCACTAAGTACGATATGAAATAAAGAGTTGAAGGAACATGTGTCCAACTAACTTCAAAAAATTGAAATGAAGAAATAAATGAATAAATCAAATAATGTCATCCTCAAATGAAGAGGACTCAATGCAACTCTGTATGTTCAATGGGAATGCTACTGCTGGTCTAGGACTCGTTCCTCTGAACCATGGTGTAACATAAAAAGAAAGAACCATAGCACAAATGCGTCAGTACAACTAGAGTACTGAGTATGCGAGTGAGGTAGGCTAATACAAAGGGCTTACATGCATGAGTAATACTACTGACTGACTGATATGAACGTAAGAGTGCAAACATACATGCATAGTAACTAAGATCGTGAGTACGTAATGGCTAAATTTGTACGCTAATACATGGATGGAACCATAGTTCTGATAACATGGATGACTGTATCTGACAACCCTGAATCTAGTTGAACTCTCTGAGTTCTATGCTATGACTGAATTTGACTGTATCTAACAGTCCTGGTATACTAATCTTTGAAGAACTGTCTGAGTTCTTTTACAGAGACAGATACTAAAACTATGGGAGGTAGTTGTTTAACCGACATGCCCCATGTATACCATTATGGATAAGCTATGGTCCGATCTCTACCCTGACTGGAGGGGTGTTAATACCGCACCACTGGTAAGGACAGTTGTGAGTGACCCTTATCTGGCAGGAACTCAAAGTGAGAATGGTGGGACCCTTAACTGACAGGTTAAGCTACCTCATCAACCCTAATCTGATAGGCTAAGATGTCTCAACCTATGCTAGCTACGTAGTTCTGGAACTCAAGGATGACTGCTAAGAATTACACCCTAAACTGGTAGGTGAGTCCCCATCCTTGGGTTCACTCAGTGCTAACTTCTACTCTCATCTAAAGAGACTAAACATGATTCAACTGACTGTACATGGACAGATTAACTAACTTTCGTTGACTGAAAGAGTATTACTATTATCTGAGAGTTAACCGAGATCATGAGATTTCTAAGGTTTTCTGAGTCACATGACTGACTAAGTTCTATAGATTATAGCTTTACTGAGATTATTGTGACAACATGACATGGCTCTAGGCACACAACTATATTTTTTAGGTACGAATACCCCCAGGACTCGATAGAATAAAACTGACACACATGACCTGACTTGATCACAAGACTTGAGTCCCCAATCCATAATATCATAAGTAGGGGATAGCGTGCTTCATGATTTTATCCAATATCTCAACATGGTACGAAAACATAGATATATTTCGTATAGATAATTTCTATCTCCATTATCTTGCATGCTTCATACCACCACAATAGCAACACATAAAAATCATGGAATTCATATTGAAGTATATAGCTAACATGAACTTGTCATTTAGACATCATAGAACCATACAAACATGAAGTTCTAGCATCCTAAGCATTTTATCAAACACCTTGCACGCATTCTTTAAGGGATAGGTGGGTTTCATACTTTCACCATATTAAACCACCTAAAGTTCGTGGTTTTCAACCAACAACCACATATATTCCATGAAAACATTCTTAGATATCATCTTGAAACTTAAACAACAATCGTCAACATGTACATACTCATATCGCCACAAAAAGTTTATAAAATAATATTTAAAACATGGTTCTTGAGCTCTATGAATGGATCCAATCCATTCATAGAGCTCAAGAACCATGTTTTAAATAC
>NC_061120.1:147940973-148024229 GCF_002878395.1 Capsicum annuum | reverse complement strand
TATTCCATGAAAACATTCTTAGATATCATCTTGAAACTTAAACAACAATCGTCAACATGTACATACTCATATCGCCACAAAAAGTTTATAAAATAATATTTAAAACATGGTTCTTGAGCTCTATGAATGGATTGGATCCATAGATGAACACTACGCATACCTTAGAAAAGAAACCTTGATGATTTGCTGGAGAGTTCTTGGATTTGGGAAACTTAATTCTTAATTATCTTGGAAAAAGGCTTGAATCTTGCTTTGGAGACGTGAGTTTGATGGAAACCCTAATCTTATGGTTGAGAGAATAAGAGATGGTTTTTAAGATGCTTAACTGAAGAAAAATGGGAAAAATTATGCCTCTTAAGGGTTATAAGTCATGGAAGATGAAGGAAAAGACCAAAATACCCTTATGAAATAAATTCCAGTTGCTGAAAATCATAGCCGACGACATTTGTGACAAGGCATCAAAAGTGTGGTAAGCCATCAAAAATGTCGTCACACAGGAGATGGAATTGATGGTTTCTGCCTAAGGCTGACGACCTTCGTGTTAGGGCTTCACAAATGTGGTAAGATACCACGAATGTTATCAAACAGTTTCCAGCCTGACATGCTGAAGTAAAATAGGAATAACTCTTTGGTCCGATATCGGATTTAGGAAAAATTGGTATCACTGGAAAGATAATTCAATTATATATCTGTTGATAGGTCATGAGATTAAAAATTCCAAGTATAATGAGAGATATTCTCATTTGAAGTTGACTATACCAATATCCTTCTTAAGAATTCAATCGGTAAGGAATATTTTAATTCATCTGATGGCTGGGAGTTATTTGAAGCCTTAATATACATCTAACCTACTCATAAAACTATAAAAGAACCATGATGTACTGTGCATGATCTTGGTACATGGCTCTAATATTGTATTTGATTTTTCAAGGTATTACAATATCTCCCCCTTGGAAATATTCATCCTCGAATGATGACTACTTGAGAGGGGAGAAAAGATAAACGATGCATACACTGATTATGCTCAACTGGCACATGATTTAGGACTTAATTGAATTCTAAATTGAATATATCCCAACTGAACATGCATATCTGATGCATGACTGATAAGTTAAATTCATGAATGCATGATAAGCTATGCAATGACACTTGATACCAATTTTATAATGGAATTTTGAATATGTAACTGTATAAGCTTAAGGAAAATGGTTACCTCGAGCTAAGTCTAAATTAGCAGAGAAAAGATGAGGGTACTTGGTTCATATGTCTGCTTCTACTTCCCAAGTAGCTCCCTCCATAGACTGATTCTGCCAAAGAACCTTGACTAGAGGGACTTCTTTGTTCATCAGCCTACGAGTCTGACAGTCAATGATTTCGACTGGAATCTCTTCATAAGAGAGGCTATTCTGAATGTCAACACTCTAAATAGGGACTACAACTGCTGGGTCACCTATGCACTTCTTGAGCAAAGAGACATGGAAGATTGGATGGACTGAGGCTAGATTTGAAGGCAATTAGAGATCATAGGCTACCTTGCTAAAGCGACTTAGAATTCTGAAGGGACCAACATATCGGGGACTGAGATTTACCTTTTTACCAAATCTCTTCACTCACTTCATGGAAGAGATATTTAGATAGACATAGTCATCGACCTCAAATTCGAGATCCTTTCTACAATCATCCGCATAAGACTTCTGTCGGCTCTGAGCAGCCCAGAGTCTTTCTCTGATTAATTGAACTTTCTCTAAGGCATCGAATACTAAGTCAGGCCCTATGACTGCGGTTTTACTAACTTCAAACCAACCTATCAAAGACCTACATCTCCTACCATAGAGACCTTCAAATGGAGCCATCTAAATACTGGAGTGATAGTTGTTGTTGTATGCAAACTCAATCAAAGGCAAGTGGTCATCCCAGCTTCTCTTGAAATCAATTACACATGCCCTTAGCATATCTTTTAGGGTCTGAATGGTCTTTTCTACTTGAATATCTATTTGAGGATGAAATGTGGTACTGAGATAAACTTGGGTACCAAGACCATTTTGGAAGGCTTTCCAGAAGTAAGAGGTGAACTGGGTACCTCTGTCTGAGATGATAGATAGTGGAACACCATGCAATCTGACCAAATCCCTAATATAGATTTCGGCATAATCCTCGGCTAAGTAAGTGGTACGAACTGGAAGAAAATGAGCTGACTTGGTCATTTTGTCTACAATGAGCCAAACTGAATCATGCTAATGACGTGTTCTAGGAAAAATCATCACAAAGTCCATGTTCACTTCTTCCCACTTCCAAGTAGGAATAGTGAACTCCTACATGGAACCACTAGGTTTTTGATGCTCTATCTTAACCTGTTGACATGTAGAGCACTTAGCCATAAACTCTGCAATATCTCTCTTCATCCCACTCCACCTATAGATCTCCCATAAGTCATGGTACATCTTAGCAACCCTTGGATGAATAGAGTATCACGCACCATGCACTTCTGTAAGAATTTGCTGCCTTAATTAATCTACACCGGGAACACACAGATGACCCTGATAATGAAAAACACCATATCCTCCTCGGGAGAAAACCTCTACTTCCTAACTCTAAACTGACTCTTTTAGCTTGACAAGGCTAGGATCCCTGTCTTGCTTCTCTTTCACCTCGGAAACTAGAGATGACTCTGAACTACTCTGAATACCTACATCACCCTCTGAAGAGTTGACTAAGAGAACTCCTAGTCTGGTAAGCTGATGAATCTCCTGAGCTAATTTTTAATTACTATCCTCAACATGGGAAACACTACCCATGGACAGTTTACTGAGTGCGTCGGCCACTACATTGGCCTTGCCCGGATGATAAAGGAAACTCATGTCATAATCCTTCAAGAGCTATAACCACCTTCTCTGATGAAGATTGAGATCTTTTTGGGAAAAGACACACTGAACGCTCTTATGATATGTGAAGACGTCTATACGAACACCGTATAGATAATGCCTCCAAATCTTTAAGGCAAAGACAACTGCTGCTAACTCAAGGTCATGAGTAGGATAATTTTTCTCATGGGGCTTTAACTATCTGGAGGAGTAGGCTATGACTCTACCATGCTGCATGAGGAAACAACCTAATCCTACTCTGGATGCATCACAATATACTACGAAACCATCAAAACCATTGCGAAGTGCTAGAATTGGACCTGAGGTGAGTCGAGTCTTCAACTCCTGAAAACTCTTCTCGCAAAGTTCTAACCACTGAAACTTGACCTTCTTCGGAGTCAATATAGACATAGGAGATATAATAGAAGAAAATCCCTCGATAAACCATCGCTAATAGCCAGCCAAACCCAAGAAACTCCTGATATCTGATGGAGAGATAGGGTGACGCTAGTTCCTTACCACTTTGGTTTTCTGAGGATCTACTCTAACGACATCACCAGAAATAATATGGCTAAGGAATGATGCTGATCTTAGCCAAAATTCGCACTTACTAAACTTGGCAAACAACTGGTGATCCCTGAGAGTCTAAAGAATAATTAATAGATGGTCGAAATGATCACACTTTGAGCGAGAATAGACCAGAATATCATCTATGAAGAATATGACAAATATGTCCAAGTACTGCTTGAACACCCGGTTCATCAAGTCCATGAAAGCTGCAGGGGCATTGGTAACACCAAAGGACATGACTAGAAATACAAAGTGACCATAACGAGTATGAAAAGCTGTCTTTCGAATATCACATTCTCTAACTCTGAGCTGATGATAGCCTGATTTGAGGTCTATCTTGGGGAAATAACTGGCACCCTGAAATTGGTCAAACAAGTCGTCTATCCTAGGCAGCGGATACCTGTTCTTGACCATGACTTTGTTGAGCTGACAGTAATCAATACACATTCTAAGAGAACTATCTTTTTTGCGCACGAATATGACTGACGCACGCTATGGGGATACACTGGGCCTGATGAATCCCTTATGAAAGAGATCCTTCAACTGATCTTTCAATTTCTTGAGTTCTGTTGGTTCCATTTTGTATATTAGAATAGAAATAGGCTGAGTATCTGGGAGAAGGTCTATGTCGAAGTATATTTCCCTTTTGGGAGGAATGCCTGGAAGATCTTTGAGAAAAATGTTCGAATATTCATTAACCACTCGGACTGATTTGAGACTACGAGATCCAAAATTGGAATCCTTAACATGTACGATATGATACACACACCCCTTAGAAATTATTTTCCTTGCCCAAAGTTAGGAAACCAGCTGACCCTTGAAAGACGAAGTGCTACCCTTCCACTCTAGAACGGGCTCATTCGGGAACTAAAACTGAACTATCCTATTTTTTTAGTCGACTATGGTATAGCAGGAATGAAGCCAATATATGCCGAGAATGACATCAAAATCAGTTATCTCTAACTTGACTAAATCTACTGACGTGGATTTGACTAAGAGACTGACTTAAAATTATACTTACTAGCATGAAATGAATACTGAAGAAAGGGAATTGTTCCTAAAACATATCATAGCCTCCTGTACATAAATGTGGCGTTCAACACACCCATGTATAAGACTCTACTAGATGTGTCTTTTAGACTTCCTAGGACTCTATTGAACCATAGGCGTTGATACAAAGTTTGTAACGCCTCAATTTTCTGAATCGGAATGCTACACGATGCTTATGACCCTGAGGGTCCACAAGCTAACCCATGACTGATATTTGTACCTGTATACTGCAATTCATGATATAATAATGTGGAAAACATGCACAATAGGCCATAAGGTTCAACTAAAATAATATAACATCCATATGGGCGAAAAATACCCAAAACAACTGAAAACTAAATCTGAAAGCTTAATCTGAGCATAAATCCGAAAGCCTCTTAGTACTGTCTAAAATAAGGAGTTGAAGGAACATGTCTCTAACTAACTCCTTAAAATTGAACTGAAGAAATAAATGAATGAATCAAATAATGTCGTCCTCGAATGAAGAGGACTTACTACAACTCTGAATGCTGAACGCGACTTCTACTGCTGGTCTGAGACTCATGCCTCTTAACCTATGGTGTAACTTGAAAAAAAAAAGCACCATAGCACAAATGCGTCAGTACAACTGGAGTACTGAGTATACGAGTGAGGTAGGCTAATGAAAAGGGCTTATATGTATGAGTAATACTACTGATTAACTAATATGAACGCAAGAGTGCAAACATACATACATAGTAACCAAGATCGTAAGTACATAATGGTTAAATCTGTATGCTAATAAATTGATGGAACTGTAGTTCTGATAACATGGATGACTGTATCTGATAGCCCTGAATCTGGTTGAACTCTCTGAGTTCCGTGCTATGACTGAATTTGACTGTATATAATAGTCCTGGTATATTCATATCTGGAGAACTGTCTGATTTCTTTTACTAAGAATAAAACTAAAATTATGGGAGGTAGTTGTTTAACCGATATGCCCCATGTATACCATTACGGCTAAGCTGAGGTCCAATCTCGTCCCTGACTGGAGGGGTGTCAATGCCGCGCCACTGGTAAGGACAGTTATGAGTGACCCTTATCTGGCAGGTACTTAAAGTGAAAATAGTGGGACTCTTAACTGACATGTGAAGACACCTCATCAACCCTAATCTGACAGGCTAAGATGTCTTAACCTACGCTGGCTATGTAGTTTTGGAACACAAGGATGACTGCTAAGAATCACACCCTAAATCGGTAGGTGAGTCCCCATCCTTGGGTTCACTCGGTGCTAACTTCTACTCCCATCTGAAGTGACTAAACATGTTTCAATTGACTGTACATGGAAAGATTAACTGACTTTTGTTGACTGATAGAGTAGTACTATTATTTGAGAGTTAACTGAGATCATGAGATTTCTGAGGTTTCTTGAGTCACATGACTTACTGAGTTCTATAGATTATAGCTTGACTGATATTATCATGACAATATGACATGACTCTACGCACACAACTATGTTTTTAAGGTACGAATAACCTCAGGACTCGATAGAAGGAAACTGACACACATGACCTGACTTGATCGCAAGATTTGATTCCATAATTCATAATATCATAAGTAGGGGATAAGGTGCTTCATGGGTTTATCCAACATCTCAACATGGTAGGAAAACATGGATATATTTCGAATACATAATTCATATCTCCATTATCTTGCATGCTTCATACCACCACAATAGTAACACATGAAAAGCATGGAATTCATGTTTAAGTATATAGCTAACATGAACTTGTCATTTAGACATCATAGAACCATACAAACATGAACTTCTAGCATCCTAAGCATTTTCTCAAACAACATGCATGCATTATTTAAGGCATAGGTGGGTTTCATACTTACACCATATTAAACCACCTAAAGTTCATGGTTTTCAACCAACAACCACATATATTCCATGAAAACATTCTTAGATATCATCTTGAAACTTAAACAACAATCGTTAACGTGTACATACTCATATCGCCATAAAAGGCTTACAAAATAATTTTTAAAACATGGTTCTTGAGCTTTATGAATGGATTGGATCCATATATAAACACTACGCATACCTTAGAAAGGAAACCTTGATGATTTACTGGAGAGTTCTTGGATTTGGCAAACTTAATTATCAATTATCTTGGAAAAAGGGTTGAATCTTTCTTTTGAGAGATGAGTTTGATGGAAATCCTAATATTGTGGTTAAGAGCGTAAGATAGAGTTTTTAAGATGCTTAAATAAAGAAAAATGGAAAAAATTATGCCTCTTAAGGATTATAAGTTGTGGAAGGTGAAGGAAAATATCAAAATACTCTGATGAAATAAATTCCCAGTTGTTGAAAATCATAGCTGACGACATTTGTGACAAGGCGTCAAAAGTGTGGTAAGCTATCAAAAATGTCATCACACAGGAGATGGAATTGATGGTTTCTTCCTAAGGCTGACGACCTTCGTGGTAGGTCATCACAAATGTGGTAATCTACCCCGAATGTCGTCACACAGTTTCCAGCCTGACATGCTGGAGTAAAATAGGAATAACTCTTTGCTTCGATATTGGATTAGGAAATATTTGTATCTTTGGAAAGATAACTCAATTATATATATGTGGATAGGTCATGAGCTCAAAAATTCCAAGTATATTGAGACATATAATAATTTGAAGTTGACTATACCAATATCCTTCTCAAGAATTCAATCGGTAAGGAATGTTTCTATTCATCTGATAGTTGGGAGTTATTTTAAGCCTTAATATACATCTAACCTACTCATAAAACTATAAAAGAATCATTATGTACTATGCATGAGCTTGGTACATGGCTGTAATATTGGTTTGGATTTTTCAAGGTATTACAGAACCTTTGGCCGAACATGTTTGTCATGTAGATTTCAGAGCTGCATTCACTATTCTTGTTCAGTTAGTTGCTACTCACAATGAACGACCAGCTGTATTTCCAGCTAACCCAGTGGCCAATTCAGCTGCAGCCAAGATTTGGGACATTACCCAAATAAATCCTCCATCCTTTCTCGGGTATAAGTCAGATGAGTACACACAGGAATTCATTGATCAGGTTCAGAAGGTTACAGACACCATGGGGGTTACTCCTAGGGATAGTGCTGAGATGACTGCATATTAGTTGCAGGATGTTGCTCATGCTTGGTACAAGTAGTAGAAGTTAGAGAAGTCAGCTGATGCAGGACCTATAGAGTGGGAGAAGTTTTGTTACTACGTTCTTAGAAAGTTTATTTCCCCTAGAGCTGAGAGAAGCTAAGGTGTTAGAATTTATCAACCTCAGGTAGAGAAACATGATGGTGAAAGAGTATTCTCTTAACTTTACTCAATTATCTAGATATACCCCTCATGTGGTTGCAGACAGCAGGTCCAGGATGAGTAAGTTTGTTTCTGGGGTGAATGATAGTGTGATGAACGAGTGTAGGTCTATGATGTTGAATAGTGACATAACTTTAGCCAGGCTTATAAATCATGCTCAGGAGATAGAGGATCAAAATATTAAGATGAGGGAAAAGAATAATAAGAGAGCAAGGATAGGTAGTTTTAACTTTGCTCAGCCCAAATCAGAAGGAGAAAACCGTTCTCAGTTTTGTCCTAAGTCATCAGTTGTAGCTCCTTCTTGAGCCAGTGATCCAGCTCCTAAGTTTAGGGATGGCAACAGAGATAGAGTGTAAAGCTCTAAGTCTCAGGGCAGTGTTAGCAGTGCCCGAACAAATCCCCTTTGCCAGACTTATGGTAAGAACCACAAGGGCGTTCGCAAAGCTGGTAGCGATGTCTATTTCAAATGTGGCAAGCCAGGCCACAAAATCAGAGATTGTCCTTGGTCAGGTTATTAAGATTAGTAGAATTATTTCTCAGCTCAGTTTGATCGCCATAGGATGCCATCTCAGTTCTACTAGTAAGAAATACCCAAATTGACATTATGCTCTCTAGTCCAGGCAAGATTAGGAAAATTCTCTTGATATAGTTACTGGTACATTACAGATCTTTCATGTGCATGTTTACGCTTTGCTAGATTCAGAAGCTTCTTTGTCTTTTGTTACTCCCTATATAGCAGATGATTTTGGAACCAGTTCTAAAATCACAGTAGATCCTTTTTCAGTCTCTATCCCAGTGGGTAAAACTATCATAGCCCAATGGGTATAAATGAACTATGCGATTATGATATTTCAGAAAGTTACTTCAACAGACTTAGTAAAATTAGAGATGATTGATTTTGATGTCATTCTCGACTGGATTAGCTTCATTCCTTCTATCCCACAGTTGACTGTAAAAATAGAACAGTCTAGTTTTAGTTTCCGAATAAACCTATCTTAGAATGGAGGGGTAGTACTTCATCTTTCAGAGGTCAGCTTGTTTCCTACCTTCGGGCATAAAAAATGATATCTAAGAGATGTGTCTATCATCTTGTTCATGTTAAGGATTTTAGTAATAAGACTCTTAGTCTTGAATCAGTCACAGTAGTGAATGAATATTTAGATATCTTTCCCGAAGATCTTCTTAGAATTCTCCTGAAAGGGAAATAGACTTCGGCATTGATCTTCTTACAGATACTCAGCATATATCTATTCTGCCATATAGAATGGCACTAGCAGAACTCAAAGAATTGAAAGATCAGTTGAAGGATCTCTGAGATAAGGGGTTTATCAAACACAGTGTGTCTTCATAGGGCGCACTAGTCTTATTCGTGCAAAAGAAAGATGGTTCTCTCAGAATGTCCATTGATTACCGTCAGCTCAATAAAGTCACGATCAAGAACAAGTATCTACTTCCCAGAATTGATGACTTATTTGACCAACTTTAGGGTGCTAGCTATTTCTCTAAGATAAACCTTAGATCCGGCTATTATCAGCTCACAGTCAGAGAATATGACATTCTAAAAACACCCTTTCATACTCGGTATGGTAACTTCGAATTTTTAGGTATGTCCTTTGGTCTTAATAATGCCCAGTAGATTTCATAGACTTGATGAACCGTGTTTCAAGTAGTACTTGGACATGTTCATCATACTCTTCATAGATGATATGCTTATTTACTCCAGCAGTGAGAAGGATCATGTAGAGCATCTCAGAATTGTACTTCAGACTCTCAGAGATCATCAGTTGTTTGCCAAATTCAGTAAGTGCGAGTTTTGGCTAAGGTCAGTAGCATTCCTTGGTCATACCATTTCTGGTGATGGCATTAGAGTAGATCCTTAAAAGATAGAAGTGGTAAGAAACTAGCCTGGCCGTATCTCTCAATCAGACATCAGGAGTTTCTTGGGTTTGGTTGGCTATTATAGATGGTTTGTTGAGGTATTTTCTTCTATTGCATCCCCTATATCCAAATTAAATTAGAAGAAAGTCAAGTTTTAGTACTCAGATCCTTGCAAGAAGAGTTTTTAGGAGTTGAAGACCCGACTCACCCCAGCTGCAGTCCTAGCTCTTCTAGATGGTTCAGATGGGTTCATAGTATATTGTGATACATCTAGAGTAGGTTGGGTTGTGTCATTATGCAGCATGGTAAGGTCATATCCTATGTCTCCAGGTAGCTTCAACCCCATGAGAAGAATTATCTGACTCATGATCTTGAGTTAGCAGCCATAGTATTTGCCTTGAAGATTTGGAGCCATTATTTGTACGGTGTTCATGTAGATGTGTTCATAGATCATAAGGGACTTCATTATGTCTTTTCTTAGAAAGATCTAAATCTTTATCAGAGAAGGTGGTTAGATCTCTTGAAAGATTATGACATGAGTGTCCTTTATCATCTAGGAAAGGCCAACGTAGTGACCAATGCTCTCAGTAGACTGTTTATGGGTAGTGTTGCTCATGTCAAGGACAGTAAAAAGAAGCTAGCTCAGGAAGTCCATCAGCTTGCCAGACTAGGCGTTCTCTTAGTTGATATAGAAGATGGTGATATATGGGTTCAGAGTATTTTAGAATCATTTCTAGTTTTTGAGGTGAAAGAAAAGCATGAAAGAGATCCCAGTCTTTTCAGGTTAAAAGAGTCATTCAAGGATTAGAAAGTAAAGGTTTTTTCCAAAAGGGGATATGGTGTATTACGTTCTCAGGGTCGTCTGTGTGTTCCAGGTGTAGACGACTTAAGGTAGAGAATTCTTACAGAAGCGCATGGTGCATGCTTCTCTATTCATCCAGAGGCCACTAAGATGTACCATGACTTATAGGAGATCTATTGGTTGAGTCGGATAAAGAGAGATAATGTAGAATTTGTGGCTAAGTGCTCTACATTTTAGTAGGTTAAGATAGAGCATCAAAAGCCTAGTGGGTCCATGCAGGACTTCAGTATTCCCACATCGAAGTGGGAAGAAGTGAACATATAATTTTTGATGGGTTTTCCTCGTACTCGTCATCAGCATGATTTAGTTTGGGTCCTTGTAGATAGGATGAGCAAATCAATTTATTTTCTTCTAGTCCATGCCTATTATTCAGTCGAGGATTATGCCAAGCTCTACAATAGAGAATTGGCCAGATTGCATAAAATTTCATTATCAATTATCTCAGATAGAGGTACCCAGTTCACCTCTCATTTTTTGAAAGCATTCCAAAAAGGTCTTGGTACCCAAGTTCATCTCAGTACAACCTTCTATCCTCAGATAGATAGTCAAGTATAAATGACCATTTAGACGTTAGAAGATATGCTGCGAGTGTAGTCTATTGATTTCAAAGGAAGTTGGAACGACCACTTGCCTTTGATTGAGTTTGTTTACAATAATAGCTATCATTCCAGCCTTTGGATGGCTCCATTCAAAGCTCTCTATGGTAGGAGATGCATATCTCTACTTGGTTGGTTTGAAGATAGTAAGGCCTCATTTATAGGGCCGACTTAGTATTCGATGACCTAGAAAAAGTGTAGTTGATTAGAGAAAGACTTTAGGCTGTTCAGAGCCGACAGAAGTCTTATGCAGATATGCGCAGAAAGGATCTCGAGTTTGATATTGGTGACTATGTATATCTAAAGATCTCTCCCATGAAGGGAGTGAAGTAATTTGGCAAGAAGGGAAAGCTCTGTCCCCTATATGTCGGTCCCCTCTAGATTCTCAGTCGATTCAGCAAGGTAGCTTATGAGCTCGAATTGTCTTCTGATATAGCCTCAGTTCTTCCAATATTCCATGTCTCTTTGCTTAAAAAGTGCATAGGTAACCCAGCAGTTGTAGTCCTTATTCAGAGCATAGATGTTCAAACCATCCTCTCTTATGAAGAGATTCCACTCGAAATCCAAGACTATCAGACTCGTAGACTGAGGAACAAAGAAGTCCCTCTAGTCAAGGTTCTTTGGCAGAATTAGTCCGTTGAGGGAGCTACTTGGTATGTAGAAGCATACATGCGTAACAAGTATCCTCACCTCTTCCCCGCCAACTCAAATCAATCTCAACATAACAGTTCTCCTTAAGCTTTTCAGTTTCATGTTCATATTTTAGTTACAAGCTTGATATCCATTTTATGTTCAGATTTCTATCACAAACTTGGTATTAAATACCATTGCATATTTATTAATGCATTTATGTATCAGTTCAGTCATGTAATCATACATTAGATATGCATTCTCATTGTGAGAAATTTAGTTCCTCAGAACATTACGCATGCATTCATAAATTATTTACACATGCATCAAATATACATGATCTATGCGATATATATATTTAGTTATCAGTCATTTCAGTTATGAAGTCATGTTTCAGTTGTTTATGTTCAGTATGTACTTCATCTTATCCTTTCTCACATCTCAATCAGTCTCACTCGAGGAAGAATATTCCCAAGGGGGAGATATTGTAAGACCCCGTACTTCTATCAAGCTTGAAATCGTTCCAAGGATGTTAGAAACTTACTTTGAAAGATGAATCCATTTTTGTACACATGGAATTTTTAAGATTTTCACTTTTTTCTGAGTGGGAAATTGAATGAGATTACCATCGATACCCATTTCGTCCAAATCTGACATCGGAAGAGAAAGTTATGGACAAAATACCAAAAGCAGTCAAAACTGCCCAGGTGCAACGGTCAGAGCTGACGGGCCATCGAGATAGCGACGAACAGTCACCCAAGCCATCATAGCAAAAACAGTAAGACCATATTCTTCGTAAGGGCGATGGCTTAGGATAACGGACGACCATCGAGCTAGCGACGGACCATCGCCCAAGCCGTCACAAGAGAGGTAGTGAACCCCTATTCTGCCCAGGTGCGATGGTCAGGACCAACGGACCATCGACCCAGCGATGGACCATCGCACCCACTGTCACGTAGTTCGTTCAGTTATTTAAAGTCATTTTGAAAAAGGTATTTAGGTTTTTTCCACCTGTTTTAACCCCTATTTATATCAAACAAAGTCTCATAAGTTTAGTTTCCATCTACAACATCAAATTTTGATTTTCTCTGAAAGATAATCCCCAAGAACAAGATCCAAATCATCCTTCAAGAACTAAGAAATTCAAGTTCTTCAAGTCCAAGAACTACAAGAAACTCACAACCCAGGTATGTCATATGTCGATTAATGTGTCTTTTTCACCCATGAAGCTCAAGAATCTCTTTTCAAAATCTAAGATTTGGGTATTTGTGCATGTTCATGATTCAAATTGAATTGAAATTCTTGTTGATGATGTTGTATGGTTTAGATTCATACTTTAAATTACAGATTCCAATGATTGACCATAGTATGTGATGATTTGTATAATAATCATGATAAACCCCTTAAATTTGCAAATTTATTTATGCAACCATAACAATTACATACATTGATGATGGTATAACAAAAGTATGCTCCCCATGTGTTTGATTAAATGCCTATGTGAAGGAAAAGTGCCATAATCGTATGATAATAAGAAATCCCTACTCATGTACAAGTTCATGCATGTCAAGTGTTTGATGAAATGTCATAGTCAATGAATTATGGATACATGTATGGCCATTGTGGTACTTTAGAACTTGTACATCATGGAATCTCCAATTTATTGTATTATGGACAGTGATGTTGGTCATGTATTCAAGAAAGTCATGCTTTGTTAGTTACTTCCCATCGAGTGCTAGGGGTACTTGTACCCAAAAATTTAGTTGTGTACCTGTAACGCCCCAAATCTTGTACCCAGAATGCTACATGGTGCTTATGACCCCAAAGGACCATAAGCTAACCCTGACTGATATCTGTACCTATATACTACCTAAAATACTTTATAATGCAAAAACATGAACTGAAAGGCCATAAGGTTCAATACTGAACATGATCTGAATGATATAACATCTGTGTGGGGTAATAGAATACCCAAAACAAAACTCAAAATATTAAAGTCTGAAACATTATAGTCTAGAAAGCCTCTAACTGACTGAACTATCTGAGTAAAGAGTTGATGGGACATATCCCCAACTAATAAACTGATTTATGAGATAATAGGGAAATAATCATGTCCTCGAAAGATTAGGACTCACTTCTAACTCTGTCAACGAATATCTGGAATCTACTATTTCTTTGAAGCTCATGTCTTTGAACCTATGGTATAAGACACCATAGCGGAAATGCGTCAGTACTTTGAATGTACTGGTATGCGTGTGAGGTATGTTGAATATATGTATTTCATAGGTATAAACAATATTAATAACTGACTAACTATCATGAGCATGAAAATACATGCATAAGACTTAACAACTGACACTAATACTATAATAGCATGATTACTGAATCTGAATATGACTGATAACATGAGTGACTGTATCTGATAGTCCTAGATCTGATAGAACTATCTAAGTTCCGTAATTTATCTGAGTTGACTGTATCTGACAGTCCTGAAATCTGAAGAACTATATGAGTTCTATCAGTGGGACTTATTGACTGTATTTGACAGTCCTGACTCTATAACGTGAAACTGTAGGAAGTAGTTATCTAATCGACATGCTGCTGATATGCCATTATGGCTGAGTTGGGGTCCAATCTATAACCCCAATTGGAAGCGTGTCAATACCACGCCACCGATAAAGACAAGTTGTAGACGACCCCCATCTGATAGTGTCCCCTATACAAGAATGGTGTGGCCTTATCTGACATTACTTATCCACCTCATCAACCCTCATCGGACAGTGTTAATGTCTCAAACTATGCTGGATACATAGTTCTGGAATGCAAGGATGACTTCTAAATCACACCATCATCTGATACTATGTGTTCTAATCCTTGGGTTCACTCGGTGCTAATTCCTACTCCCATCTGAATAGACTCTGAACATGATTTACTGAACTGAACATGAGATAAGTTACTTAATTCCTTTGAATGATGGAATACTACTGATATCTGACAACTAACTGAGTTCATGAGATCATGGAGATTTACTGAGTCATAAGACTATCTAAAGTCTAAGGACTCATAGCTTGACTGAGAGTATTGTGAAAACATAACATGGCTCTAGGCACACAACTAATATTTCGGGTACGAGTACCCCCAGGCCTCAATGGAAGGAAACTGACCAAGCATAACTTACTTGAACATATAACTAACATCATAATCCATAATACATTTACAGAAGCATTTCATTAAAATATATGATAGGCATAACTTGTACATACATAGAGATTTTATGGTATCATGCTAGTTAGGCACTTTTCCTTCATTTAGGCATTTAATCAAACATATATATTACAGACATGGTATATGTAAACGTCATTGTACAATAATTAAACATCATGGTCACATTCTAATTTCATCATTCAAGGGTTTAGTCAGAGGTTTGTATGAATCTATATCTATAATAATTAAACCCACATAGAAATCATCACCCAACATGGAGTAGAGTTTAATTTCTCATTTATCAACATGAACAAGAAAAACCCAATAATGAAATCATAAAGAAAATCCATAACTTGAAGTTTGAAAAGGGATTCTTGGACTTATGGACAAAAGGAGTCCATGAATGAACACTATGCATACCTTAATTCGTGATTTCGTGAAGATTGATGGTGGAATTGGATCTTCTATGAAAACCATAGCTTGTTCTTGAGAGGTTTTTGAGAAAAAAGTGTATTTTGGATGAAAAGTGATTGAATCACGTGTTAATGGTGTTAAATAGGGGTGGAAAATTGACCCTTTTAACCCTGGTTGCATCATTTAATTTCAGTAAAATTTCCCCGAATGAAGCCCTGGCGTGACGCAGCACTATCATGATGTGTCATTAGAATTTTACAATTGGGAAACTGAGGAATGGTGCAACGCGGAGCCGTCGCGTTGCCCCTTCTTTGTGACCTAGAACTTTTGCATGACGTAGAGGAAATCGCGCTAAGATACTGGAAAAGGACAATTCTGAATTTGGGCCCTGGTGCGACGCGCCATAATTGCGGACCCCTACTGGAATTTTCCAAATTCCATTTCCTCTTATGGAGCGATGCTCCATTGGCTAATGTGGCATTTTTTGATGACGGAAACTTAAAATAGTCATAACTTCTGACCCTAGTTATCAGATTTGGGCGAATCTTATATCGATGGAAAGCTTATTGAATTTACCACATGAAAAAAGTGAAAATTTTAAAAATTCCTCATTAAATAGTCATCATTCAATTTATAAGCTAATACTAGGCATTCTTGGGACAAAATTAGCTAGGAAAAAGTATGTGGTATTATAATATCTTCCCCTTTAGAACATTCATCCTCGAATGAGACTATTTAAGAGCGGAGAAAAGACAACTGACATATATGATGAACATGAATAACTGGAACAAGATCTCGTGATTAACATGACTAATAATCTGAACATATAATACTAAAGATGCATATCTATGTAATACCCCAGAAAATTTTTCGTTTATATTTTATGCATAAACGTGTTGGGTTCTATCTTATAGAATGAATTATAAACTTTTCATGCAGAATGTCTTAGATTATGACCCACCATTACGTAGAGTATCGAATAATCTTTGCAACAATATATGTATCATCCAAAATGGACACCCGAGCGACGAGTTATGAACATTCCAATCGAACTGTGAATAGTAGTGAACAACAAAATGTGCAGGAAAAAGTACTGAGGCCTGGCGTATTTTTGCTCCAAATTTAAATGATCATAACTCCTTGTACATAATGATCTAGGTAATCTACTATATATTAATAGAAAGCTCTGCGAGTCCTCTTTCTAATGAAATTTGTTTCATCCAATTTGTCTATCGAAGCAAAACGTTATGGTCTATCTACTTCAGCCTATCAAAAGTGAATTTTTGGGTCAACATCAAATCATCATAAATCCTCGTACACAATGATCTGGGTGAGATACTATATATCAATGGAAATATATAAGAGTCCTCTTTCTAATGAAATTGGTTTCATCGAATTTGAATATCGGAGTAAAATGTTATACTTGATCTACTTCAGACTATCAAAACAGTCCACCAAAGGATAGATTCGAGATTTTTTTAATTATTTGTGGCGTTTTGGTCGTTTTCCCTCACCTAAAATCCATCCAAACCCTATATTAATGCCTATTAGAAATATTATATGTTATATTTTATCAAAATCCCTTAAAAAGATAACCCTAAGCTCCTACATCCAACTTCAAGAACCTTCAAAGTTCACCATTAATTCTGCAAATTTATTCAAGATTCCAAGTTCCTAGTTCAAGAACTCCAAGAACCATCATTCAAAGGAACGATTAACATCTCAAAAATGAGTATCGATCTAAAGTTCATCATTCAAGGTATGTGGTATTTTTCAACAAGAACTCTCTTTCATTCTTGTGCCCAAAAGTAATTTTCTTTACAAAGACATGATTTTTATTTGATTTTTATGAATTTGAAGCATGAACCCATATCTTATGATGATTATTATGAAATCTTGATATTTATGATTTTGAAAGATGAATTTACATGTGTGGTGATATAAAGCATGAATCTTGAACAATATTTACCATGATTTTGATATTTGGGTCGTGAATCCCCATTGGAAATTATGTTTTTTTTTAGAAAGTGTGCGTTATAAGCACGTTAATGTTGAATATTTGAGATATTTTTAATGATTTTACCTTTTGGCCTTAATGGAGTTGTTTTGATCTCGAGTCTGACAGAAATTCACAATGCGGTTGATTTTGATAGATGGTAAGCATGATGGTTCCTGATGTATATTTATATATTACTGAAATTGTTTTGTTGTGGATTGTCTTTGAAATGATTTGAGCTAAGTCTAGGAGAAATCTTTAGCACCGAATGGGAGGTATAAAGTGACCTTACTTCCCTAAAACTACGTGCCCCCATATGAGTGAGCTTGAGGCTGATTTATATAGTGATCACTAGTTTGTGTGGATTTGATATCAATAGTCCTACTCCGATGGCAAGGATAGGACGGGTCTCCCCAATGTGGGTTATACGTTGGACTCCATGTAGCTCACATGGTTTATGTCAGTTATAGGATCTCCTAGTATGTGTGTGTTTCCTTATTTCTATGGTGAATGGTGAAGTGATTTGAAAGTGGAATTGTGAAAGTTATTCTTTCAAAAGATTTAAATGATATTTACATTATGAAAATTGATATTCTTGATGAACTAAAAGTGATTGACAAATTATATGATGACACACATGTGTTATTGTACTTATTTCATCCTCTCATGATTATGATGATTTTCTTCGAGCTATGTGAGTCTTTCATACATCCTGCATATTTCTTATAAATATTTATGATGATGATGTTTATACAACTGTATACACCCCCATATACTCGGTTCCTTTCCATGGTACTGACCCACATCTTTGGATGTGGGCTGCATTTTCTTGGAATATAAGTTCAGGTGCTCAGTTCCAAGTTCAACAGTGATTCTTCAGGCATGCTGTTCTATATCCTATGTTGTGGTGAGTCCTCATGTCCGAGGACGTGATGTCTGATGTTGGTTTCACGAAATTATTTATATTTGATAACTGAGTATGAGTCAGTTGGGGCATGTCTCAATGCCTTGCTGGTTTTATTGATTTTCTTAGAGTCTTGACAGACTAGTATAGATGTTGGGAGTTGACTAATAAGTCATATTTTGTTATCTTTCTTAAATCCTTTTATTCTTGGATGATGATTACTCTGTTGATATTTCAGATTTATGTATGGAAATGCCGTTGATTTGTGTTGAACTGAATAAAAATGACTCAAAGGGTTAGCTTAGGGCTGCTCATAGCCTCAAGCACCGTGTGACGCTCCGGGACCCATTTTCTGGGGCATTACAAACTTGGTATCAAAGCCTAAGGTTTTAAGGTGTCCTAGGGAGTCTGACAAGCCACGTTAAGTAGAGTCTTGATCATCGGTGTATAGCGCGCCACATCTATGAGCAAGAGGCTACAAGGCATTTTATGAAAAAGTGTGATTCTTTCTTTTAGAAATCTATTGTTCTTAAAATGTCTCTCTGCTATTGATTCGTGCTCTCCTCTTTCAAAATTATGCCTCCAGGAGTTTTGTTGGCTGATTTGATTGAGTTAGATGGTAGATTTTCATGTGATTTTAGTTATGGACTGGCTGTATTTTTCTTATGCCTCTATTGATTATTGGACCCGAGTGGTCAAGTTTCAGTTTCTGGGTGTATCCGTGTTTGAGTGGTCTGTGAATTCTATGTCACCCAAGAGTTATTTTATCTCTTACCTCAAAGCTAGAAAGCTTATTTCCAAGGGGTGTATTTACCATTTGGATAGAGTCAAAGACACTACGTTTGAGACTCCAACTCTCCAGTATGTTAACGTCATCAATGATTTTTCTGATGTCTTTTCGGATGATCTCCCAGGGATACCTCCTCATAGAGAAATAGTGTTCGAGATAGATCTTTTTCCTGATACTCAGCCCATCTCTATTCTTTCTTACCGTATGGCCCCTGCAGAACTTAAGGAGTTGAAAGAGAAACTCAAAGATATACTAGATAAGGGTTTCATAAGGCCCAGTGTTTCTTCTTGGGGTGCTCCTGTGTTATTTGTGAGAAAGAAAGAAGTCTCTTTGCATATGTGCCTTGATTACCGCCAGCTGAATAAAGTCACCATAAAAAATAAGTACCCCGTTTTGAGAATAGATGATTTGTTTGACCAATTGCAATGTGCAAGTTATTTCTCAAAGATAGACGTTCGTTCCGGCTATCATCAACTCAAAGTTAGGGAGTGTGACAACCCAAAAACTGCTTTCCGAACTCGTTATGGCCATTTTGAGTTTCTTGTTATGTCTTTCAGGTTAACTAATGCCCCAGTAGCTTTCATGGACCTCATGAATCGAGTGTTCAGACCATATCTGGATATGTTTGTCATAGTGTTCATCGATGATATACTGGTGTACTCCCGTAGTGAGGATGAACATTCTGATCATCTCCGAACTGTCTTACAAACCCTTAGAGATCACAAGTTATTTCCCAAGTTCAGTAAGTGTGAGTTTTGGCTGAGGTCAGTTGCTTTTCTGGGTCATATCATTTCTTTCAAGGGTATTAGAGTTGATCCCCAAAAGACCAAAGCTGTTAGAAATTGGCCTAGACCTATTTCTCTGACTGATATCCAAAGTTTCTTGACTTTGCCTAATAGTGTTGATGGTTTTGTTGTGTACTATAATGCTTCGAGAGTTGGGTTGGGTTGCGTATTGATGCAGAAGGGTAAGGTGATAGCTTATGCTTCTAGATAGTTGAAACCCCATAAGAAAAACTACCCCACCCATGACCTTGAGTTGGCTGCTATTATGTTTGCTTTGAAAATCTGAAGACTGTATAGTGTCCATATTGATGTTTTCACTAATCGTAAGAGTCTGCAGTATGTGTTTACCTAGAGAGAATTGAATCTTAGGCAGAGACAATGGTTAGAATTGTTAAAGGACTATGATATGAGTGTGTTGTACCATTAGGGAAAGGCCAATATTGTGGCGGATGCCCTAAGTAAAGTGTCCATGGGTAGTGTCGCATGTGGTAGAAGGTAAGAAAGAGTTGGCTCATGAAGTACATTATCTAGCTAGATTGGGGGTTAGGTTATTTGACTCTGCTGAAGGTAGTATAGTGGTTCAGAGTAGTTCCGAATCCTCCTTGGTTTTGGAAATGAAGGAAAAGTAATACTTAGATGCTAGTTTGGTCAGACTGAAGGAGTCAGTCAAGGACCAAAAAGTAGAGGTTTTCTCCCAAGGGGGAGATGTTGTGTTGAGATTGCAGGGTAGATTGTGTGTCCCGAATGTTGATGATCTGAGACAGAGGATTATGGTTGAAGCGCATGGGGCGCAATATTCGATTCATCCTGGTGCCACCAAGATGTACCGATACGTGCGGGAAATCTATTGGTAGAGTGGCATGAAGAAAGATATAGCAGTGTTTGTAGCTAAGTGTGCAACATGCCAACAAGTTAAGGTTGAACACCAAAGACCTGGTGGTATGATGCAAGAGTTTAGTATTCCCACCTGGAAGTGGGAGGAGATAAATATGGACTTCATGATTA
Source organism: Capsicum annuum (assembly GCF_002878395.1). Taxonomy (NCBI): domain Eukaryota; kingdom Viridiplantae; phylum Streptophyta; class Magnoliopsida; order Solanales; family Solanaceae; genus Capsicum; species Capsicum annuum. The sequence continues at coordinate 148,003,360 of NC_061120.1, read as the reverse complement.
GTTTACCTCCTTCCCGATGCCATCACGATTCCATTTGGGTTGTGGTTGATAGGTAGACTAAGTCTGCTCATTTCTTGTCTGTTCATACTTCATATACTGCTGAGGATTACGCTAGATTGTATATCTGAGAGCTAGTCAGACTGCATGGAGTTCCCTTGTCTGTCATTTTGGATAGTGGTACTCAGTTCACTTTGCAATTTTGGAAACCTTTTCAGAAGGGTCTTGGTACCCAAGTGCTTTTGAGTTCTGCTTTTCATCCGCAGACCGATAGTCAGGCTGAGTGGACCATCCAAAACTTAGAGGATATATTGAGAACTTATGCACTTGACTTTAAGGGAAGTTGGGATGATCACTTACCGTTGATAGAATTTTCTTACGATAACAATTTCCACTCTAGTATTGGCATGGCTCTATTTGAAACCATATATGGGAGGAAGTATAGATCACCCATAGGTTGGTTCGAGGTGGGTGAAGCGGCTGTGAGTGGTCCTGATTCGGTATTTGAGGCTATGGAAAAAGTTAAGTTGATTAGGGAAAGGTTGAAAACCGGGCAGAGTCGTCAGAAGTCATATGCGGATGTTAGAAGGGGAGACCTTGAGTTAGAAGTTAGTGACCTAGTGTATCTAAAAATTTCACCCATAAGGGGGGTGAAGAGATTCGGAAAAAAGGGGAAGCTTAGTCCCCGTTGTGTTGGTCTTACAATATTCTTATCCGTGTTGGTAAGGTAGCTTATGAGGTCGAGTTGCCTTTCGAGTTGTCCTCTATTCATCCAATATTCAATGTCTCCATGCTTACAAAGCTTATTAGCGATGTTGTGGTAGTGGATTCCTCTATGAGTGCTGACATTCAAGAAAATCTTTCTTTTGATGAGATTCCTGTTGAGATTCTTGATTTCAGTGTCCCAAGACTAAGGAACAAAGAAGTTCCCTTGGTCAAGGTGTTATGGCGAAACCAATCTGTTGAGGGTGCAACTTGGAAAGCTAAGGCGGATATGCGATCCAAGTACCCGCACCTATTTTCTGTGAACTACGATTAAGCCGAAGGTACCGTTCTTTCCTAAATCATGCACTTTTTATAAAAGTTGCAGCAGTTCAGCTGTCATTTATATGTGTTCAGCCGTAGTTTCTTGAATTTATGTATTCTACGTTGCATTCGGAGTGAGAAATGATGTGGTGATGAGTCTAACAAATGTTTTTAGCTGTATGCTATATTCACTATCTAATCTTGGCATGTCTAGCGTCATTCGAGGATGAATGTTTCCAAGAGGGGGATGATGTAATACCCCAAAAATTTTTCGTTGAAATTTTATGCGTAAACGTGTTGGGTTCTATCTTCTAGAATGAATTATAAATTTTTCGTGTGGAATGTATTAGATTATGACCCACCATTCCGTAGAGTATCGAATAAGATTTCCAACGATATGTGGATCATCCAAAATGGACACCCGAGCGACGAGTTATGAACATTCTGATCGAACCATGAATAGTAGTGAACAGTAAAACGTGCAGGAAAAAGTACTGAGGCTTGGTGTATTTTTGCTCCAAATTTAAATGATCATGACACCTTGTACATAATGATTTGGGTGATCTACTATATATCAATGGAAAGATCTGTGAGTCCTCTTTCCAATGAAATTGGATTTATCCAATTTGTCTATCGGAGCAAAACGTTATGGTCGATCTACTTCAGCCTATCAAAAGTGAATTTTTGGGTCAACTTCAAATGATCATAACTCCTCTTAAACAATGATCTGGGTGAGATACTATATATCAACGGAAATATATGAAAGTCCTCTTTCTAATTAAATTGGTTTTATCCAATTTGGATATCGGAGTAAAATGTTATGATTGATCTACTTCAGACTATCAAAACAGTACACCAAAGGACAAATTCAAGAATTTTTTTTATTTTTAGGGGCATTTTGGTCATCCCCCCTCATCCAAAATCAGTCCAAAACCTATATTAAAGCCTATTAGAAGCATTATATGTTATATTTCATCAAACTCCCTCAAAAAGAAAACCCTAATCTCCTACATCCAGCTTCAAGAACCTCCAAAGTTCACCATTAATTCTGCAAATTTATTCAAGATTCCAAGTTCCTAGTTCAAGAACTCCAAGAACCATCATTCAAAGGCATGATTAACATCTTAAAAATGAGTATTGATCTAAAGTTCATCATTCAAGGTATGTGGGGTTTTTCAATAAGAACTCTCTTTTGTTCTTGTGCTCAAAAGTAATTTTCTTTACCAAGGTATGATTTTTATTTGATTTTTATGAATTTGAAGCATGAACCCATATCTTATGATGATTATTATGAAATCTTGATGTTTATGATTTTGAAAGATGAATTTACATGTGTGGTGATATAAAGCATGAATCTTGAATGATATTTATCATGATTTTGATGTTTGGGTCGTGAATCCCCATTGGAAATTGTGTTTTTTTTAGAAAGTGTGTGTTATAAGCACGTTGATGTTGAATATTTGAGATGTTTTGATGATTTGACCTTTCGATCTTAGTGGAGTTGTTTTGAACTCGAATGTGAAAGAAATCCACAACTCAGTTGATTTTGATAGATGGTAAGCATGATGGCTTCCGATTTATATTTATATATTACTGAAATTGTTTTGTTGTGAATTGTCTTTGAAATGATTTGAGCTAAGTTTGGGAGAAATCTTTAGCACCGAGTCCCTAGAACTACGTGCCCCTGTAGGAGTGAGCTTGAGGCTGATTTATATATTGATCACTAGTTTGTGTGGATTTGATATCGATAATCCTACTTCAATGGCAAGGATAGGACGCCTCTCTCCAACTTGGGTTGTACGTTGGACTCCATGTAGCTCACATGGTTTATGTCGGTTATAGGATCTCCCAGTGTGTGTGTGTTTCCTTGTGTCTATTGTGAATGGTGAAGTGATTTGAAAGTGGAATTGTGAAATTTATTCTTTTGAAAGATTTAAATGATATTTATATTATGAAAATTAATATTCTTGATGAACTGAAAGTGATTAACAAATTATATGATGACTCACATGTGTTATTGTACTTATTTCATCCTCTCATGATTACGATGATTTTCTTTGGGCTATGTGACTCTTTCATACATCTTTCATTTTTCTTATAAATATTTATGATGATGATGTTTATACAACTGCATACACCCCTATATACTCGATTCCTTTTCATGGTACTGACTCACATCTTTGGATGTGGGCTACATTTTCTTAAAATGTAGGTTCAGATGCTCAGTTCCAAGTTCGACAGTGATTCTTCGAGCACGCTATTCTACATCCTCTATCGTGGTGAGTCCTCATGTTCCGAGGATGTGATGTCTGATGTTGGTTTCAAAGAATAGTTTACATTTGATAACTGAGTATGAGCCAATTAGGGCATGTCTCAATGGCTCGCTGGTTTTATTGATTTTCTTTGAGGCTTGTCAGACTAGTATAGATGTTAGGAGTTGACTAATAAGTCGTATTTTGTTATCTTTCTAAAATCCTTTTATTCTTGGATGATGATTACTCTATTGATATTTGAGGGTTATTTATGGAGATCCCGCGGATTTGTGTTGAACTAAATGAAAATGGCTCAAAGAGTTAGCTTGGGGATACTCGTAGCCTCAAGCACCGTATGACGCTCCGAGACCTATTTTTTGGGGCATTATAATCTGATGCATGGTGTAATTGATTCATGAATGCATGACTAAGTGTTATGAATAACTAAGTTTCTCACAATAAGAATGCATGTATGATGCATAATAACTTAACTGAACTGATACATATGTGCATAACTGAATATGCAATGGTACCTGATATCTAGTTTCTAATGGGAACATGAGCATGAAACTGCATACCAAGTTGATGATAAACACTGAATATGAAACTGAGTAGCTTAAGGAGAACTGTTACCTTGAGCTTGATCTGAGTTGGCAAAAAAGAGGTGAGGAAACTTGGTATGCATGTCTGCCTCTGCTTCCAAAGTATCTCCCTTGATGGACTGATTTCTCCAAATAACCTTAACTAGAGGGACTTCTTTGTTCCTTAATCTACCAGTCTGACAGTCTAGGATTTTGATAAGAATCTCTTCATAAGAGAGAGTGTTCTGAACATCAATGCTCTGAATAGGTACTAAAACTAATGAGTCACCAATGCACTTCTTTAGCAAAGAGACATGAAAAACTGGATGAACTGAGGCTAAATCTGAAGACAATTCGAGCTCATAAGCTACCTTGCCAAATCGACAGAGAATCTTGAAGGGATCAATATATCAGGGACTGAGCTTTCCCTTCTTGCCAAATCTCTTCACTCCCTTCATTGGAGAGATCTTTAGATAGACATGATCACCTATCTCAAACTCGAGATCTTTTTTATGAATATCTGCATAAGACTTTTGTCGGCTCTGAGCAGGCCGGAGTCTTTCTCTAATCAATTGGACTTTTTCTAAGGCGTCGAATACCAAGTCGGGACCTATGACTGATGCCTCACTAACTTTGAACCAACCAATTAGAGATCTATATCTCCTACCATAGAGAGCTTTGAATAGAGCCATCTGAATATTAGAATGATAGTTGTTGTTGTATGCAAACTCAATTAAAGGTAAGTGGTCATCCCAACTTCCCTTTAAAATGATTGGACATGCCCATAGCATATCTTCTAACGTCTGAATGGTCCTTTCTACTTGACCATCTGTCTGAGGATGAAAGGTTGTACTAAGATGAACTTGGGTACCAAAACCCTTTTTGAATGCTTACCATAAATGAGAGGTTAACTAGGTACCTCTGTCTGAGATAATGGACAACGAAACACCCTGCAATCTGACCAACTCCTTGATGTAGAGTTTGGCGTAATCCTCGGCTGAATACGAGGTATGGAATAGAAGGAAATAAGCTAATTTGGTCATTCTATCTACAATAACCCAGACTAAATCATGATGATGACAAGTTCGAGGTAAACCCATCACGAAGTCCATGCTCACAACTTCCCACTTCCAAGTAGGAATACTGAACTCCTTCAGGGACCCACTAGGCTTATGATGCTCTATCTTAACCTACTGATATATAGAGAACTTAGCCATAAACTGTACAATGTCTTTCGAACTTAGCCATAAACTGTACAATGTCTTTCTTCATCCCACTTTACCAATAGATTTCCTGCAAGTTGCGGTACATTTTTGTGGCCCTTGGATGAATAGAGTAGCGCACACCATGTGTTTTTTCAAGAATTCATTGCCTTAAGTCATCTATACCCAGAACACAGATACGACCCTAACAACGAAGAACACTATCTCCCCCTTGGGAGAATACCTCTATTTTTTGATCCTGAACTGACTCTTTCAACTTGATAAGGCTGGGATCTCTATCTTGATTTTCTTTAACCTTAGAAACTAGAGATGATTCTAAACTTCTCTGAACCCAAATATCACCCTCATTTGTATTGACTAAGTGAACGCCTAGTCTGGCAAGCTGATGGACTTCCTGAGCTAACTTCTTCTTACTGTCCTCAACAAGAGAAACACTACCCATAGATAGTCTACTGAGAGTGTTGGCCACTATATTGGCCTAGCCTAGATGATAGAGGATACTCATGTCATAATATTTCAAGAGCTCTAACCAACTTTTCTGATGAATATTGAGATCTTTCTGAGAAAAGACATACTGAAGACTCTTATGTTCTATGAAGACATCTACATGAACACCATAAAGGTAGTGCCTTCAACTCTTCAAGGCAAATACTACGACTGCTAACTTAAGATCATGAGTAGGATAATTCCTCTCATGGGGCTTAAGTTGTCTGGAGGCGTAGGCAATGACCTTATCATGCTGCATGAGAACACTACCCAAACCTACTCTAGATGCATTACAATACACTACAAACCCATCTAAACCATGTGGAAGAGCTAGAACTGGAGTTGAGGTAAGCCGAGTCTTTAACTCTTGAAAACTCTTCTTGCAAAGATCTGACCACTGAAACTTGTCTTTCTTCTGAGTAAATATGGACATAGGAGATAAATATAAGAAAATCCCTCAACAAACCGTCTGTAATAGCTAGCCAAACCCAAGAAACTCCTAATATCTGATGGAGAGACAGGGCGAGGCCAGTTTCTTACTGCTTTGGTCTTTTGAGGATCTACTCTAATGCCATCACCAAAAATGATGTGACCAAGGAATGCTACAAACGTTAGCAAAAACTCTCATTTAATGAATTTGGTAAATAGCTGATGATCTCTGAGAGTCTGAAGTACTATTCTGAGATGGTCTGCATAATCACGCTAACTGTAGGAATTGACCAGAATATCATCTATGAAGTCTATGATGAAAATGTCCAAGTAGTGCTTAAACACACGGTTTATCAAGTTAAGATGTTGGGGCATTGGTAAGACCAAAGTACATAACTACGAATTCAAAATGACCATACCGAGTATAGAAAACTATTTTTGGAATGTCACATTCTCTAACTCTGAGCTGATGTTAGCCAGATCTGAGGTCTATCTTAAAGAAATAACTGGCACCCTGAAGTTGGTCAAACAAGTCATCATTTCTAGGAAGAGGATACATGTTCTTGACCATGAGAATTATCTTTCTTGCGCATGAAAATACTGGATTGCCCCATGGGTAACACTGGTCCTGATGAATCCGTTATCTAAGAGATTCTTCAATTGGTCTTGTATTTCTCTAAGTTCTATTAGTGCCATTCTGTATGGCAAAATAGAGATAGGCTGAGTATCCAAAAAAAGATCAATACCGAATTCTATTTCCTTTTTGAGAGAAATTCCTTGAAGATCTTTGGGAAAGACATCTGAATATTCATTCACTACTGGGACTGATTTAAGACTGGGAGTTTTGGAACTAGTGTCCTTAACAACAATATGATATACAAATCCTTTAGATATCATTTTTCGTGCCCGAAGGTAGGAAACAAGATGACCTCTGAACATTGAAGTACTACCCTTCCACTCAAGGATGGGTTCATTCGAAAACTAAAACTAGACTATTCTATTTCTGTAGTCAATTATGGCATGTCAGGAATGAAGCAAATCTATGTCGAGAATAATATCAAAATCAGTCATATCTAATTCGACTAAGTCTGCTGAAGTGACTTTATGAAATATCATAATCAGGTAGTTCCTGTATACCCACCGGGATATGATGGTTTTACGTACTAGGGTAGAGACTGAAAAGGGCTCTACTAGGATTTTAAGACTAATTCCTAAATTGCCTGCTATATAGGGAGTAAAAAAAGACAACAAAGCTCCTGGATCTAGCAAAGCGTAAATATGCACCTAAAAGATCTATAATGTACCAGTGACTACATCAGGAGAATTTTCCTGATCCTGTTGGGATTGAAGAGTACAAATATAATTTGGGTGTTGCCCACTAGTAGCACTGGTGGTGGCACCCTGGTAATTCGGGCAATCGGATTGAGCTGAAAAGCAGAGGTGACTCTGATAACCTGATTGAGGGCATCCTCTAACTCTGTGGCTTAGCTTTCCATAACCAAAACAGACATCGCTACCAGCTCTGCAATCACCCTTGTGGTTCTTACCACAAGTCTGAAAAGGGGATTAGTTCGGGTATTGCTAACACTACCCTGAGACCTAGAGCCTGGTACTCTATCTTTGTTACCCTCCGTGAATTTAGGAATTGGAGCACTGGCTAAAGAAGGAACTAGAACTGATGACTTAAGATGAAACTGAGAATGGTTTCCTCCTTCTAACTTAGGATGAGCAAAGTTGAAACTACCTATCTTCGCCCTCTTATTTTGTTTCTCCTTCTCCTTAATATTCTGTTCCTTTATCTGCTGAGCATGAGTCAAAAGCCTGGCTAAAGTCATGTCACTTTTCAGCATGGTAGATCTACACTCATTTACCACGGTATGCTTTACCCCTGAAGAGAACTTACTCATATTTGTTCTAATGTCTGTAACCACATGAGGGGCATATCTGGCTAATTCAGTAAACTTAAGAGAATACTCTTTCACCGTCATATTTTCCTGCCTGAGGTTGATAAATTCTATCACCTTAGCCTCACTAAGATCTTGGGGAAAGAATCTGTCTATGAATGCAGTGACAAACCCCTTCCACTCTATAAGACCTGCATCATCTAACCTCTCTGACTTTCACTATTTGAACCAAGTATAAGCAACATCCTGCAACTTATATGTAACTAGCTCAGTACTCTTAACAGTATCCACCCCCATGATGTTTGTCACCTTCTAAACTTAATCAATGAATTCCTGAGGGTCCTCATCTACCTTAGACCAGAGAAAGGATAGAGGATTCATTCAAGTAAAGTCCCATATTCTAGTTGCGGCTGAGTTGGCCACTGGATTGGCCGAAATGATTATTGGCTAGTCATTTTGAGCAAGAACTAAGAAAGAGTAGTAAATGCGGCCCTAAACTCCTCATGAGAAACATAATCGCCCAAAAGATCTTCAAGCTGAAGGGCTGACTGATTTCCATTTCTTCTTTTAGGAGAAATGTTCTATAGAAAAAAGGGAGAAATAGATTAGACAGAGAGATTGACTTGAGATTATCCTCACTAGCACGACATGAATACTGAAAGAGGGGAAACTGTTCCTAAAACATCTTATAGCCTCCTGTACATAAATGTGGCGTGCAACACACCAATGAACAAAACTCTACTAGATGTGGCTTTTAAACTTCATAGGAATCTATTGAACCTTAGGCTTTGATACAAAGTTTGTAACGCCCTGAATCTAGTACTATAAATGCCACACGGTGCTTATGACCCCGAAGGACCATAAGCTAACCGATGATCGATATCTGCACATATATATTGTAAAAAATACTTTATAATAGAGAAACATGAAATAAAAGGCCATAAGGTTCAATACTAAACATGATCTGAATGATATAACATCTGTGTGGGGTAATAGAATACCCAAAATAAAGATGAAAATACTGAAGTCTAAAACATTATAGTCTAGAAAGCCTCTAACTAACTGAACTATCTGAGTAAGGAGTTGATGGGACATGTCCCCAACTAACTCTAACTAATAAACTGATTAATGAGATAATAGGGAAATAATCATATCCTCGAAAGATGAGGACTCACTTCTAACTCTGTCTGCGGACATCTGGAATCTACTGTTGCTCTGAAGCTCGTGTCTCTGAATATATGGTATAAGACACCATAGCATAAATGCATCAATACTTTGAATGTACTAGTATGCATGTGAGGTAGGATAAATGTATGGGGTTTATATGCATGAACAATAATAATAACTGGCTAACTATTATGAGCGTGACAATGCATGCGTGAGACATAACAACTAACACTAATACTATAAAAACATGATTACTGAATCTGAATATGACTGATAACATGAGTTATTGTATCTCACATTCCAGAATCTAATGGAACTATCTGAGTTTTGTACTATAGCTGAGTTAACTATATCTGACAGTCCTGAAATCTGAAGAACTATCTGATTTCTATCGCTAAGACTAATTGACTATATCTGATAGTCCTGATTCTACAACATAAAACTATAGGAAGTAGTAATCTAATCGATATGCCCCTGATACAGCATTATGGCTGAGTTGGGGTCTGATCTGTAACCCCAATTGGAGTGGTGTCAATACCGCGCCACCGGTACGGACAAGATGTGGGCGATCCTCATATGATAGTGTTCCCTGTATGAGAATGGTGGGGACCTTATCTGACAGTACTTATCCACCTCATCAACCCTTATAGGACAGTGTTGATGTCTCAATCTATGCTGGCTACATAGTTCTAGAATGTAAGGATAACATCTAAGAATCACACCCTCATCTGATAGTGTGTGTTCCCATCCTTGGGTTCACTCGGTGCTAATTCCTACTCCCATCTGAATATACTCTGAACATAATTTACTGAACTGAACATGTGCTGAGTTACTAAATTCCATTGACCAACGAAATACTACTGATATCTGGCAACTAACTGAGTTCATGTGATTATGGAGATTTCCTAATTCATAAAACTATCTGAAGTCTAAGGATTCATAGCTTGATTGAGAGTATCGTGAAAATATGACATGGCTCTAAGCACATAGCTAATATTTTGGGTACAAGTACCCCCAGGACACGATGGAAGGAAACTGACCAAGCGTAACTTACTTCAACATATAACTAACATCATAATCCATAATACATTTATAGAAGCATTTCATCAAAACATGTGATAGGCATAACTTGTACATACATGGGGATTTCATGGTATCATGCTATTTAATTCATCTAGGTATTTAATCAAACATATTATAGGCATGGTACATGTAAACATTATTGTACAATTATTAAAAATCATGGTCATATTGTAATTTTATCATTCAAGGGTTTAGTCATACGTTTGCATGAATCTATATCTATAATAAAAACCCACATAGAAATTATCACCCAACATAGAAAAGAGTTCAATTTCTCATTTATGAACATGAACAAGAATATCCTAGTCCTGCAATCATAAAGAAAATCCATAACTTAAAGTTGGAAAAGGGATTCTTGGACTTCATGGACTAAAGGAGTCCATAAATGAACACTACGCATACCTTAGTCCATGATTCCATAAAGATTGATGTTGAAACTTTCTTGGAATTGGATCTTCTATGAAAACCCTAGATTGTTCTTGGGAGGTTTTTGAGATAAGAGAGTGTATTTTGAGTGAAAAGTGGTTGAATCACGTGTTAGAGGGCTTAAATAGGGGTGGGAAGTTGACCCTTTTAACCTTGGACACGTCATTTAATTTTAACTAAATTTTCCCAAACTGAACCCCTGGCACGAAGCGGTGTTATCACGTCATATCACTAGAATTTGACAATTGGGAAACTGAGGGATGGTAAGATGCATAGCAATCGCGTTTCCCCTTCTTTTGTGATCTAGAACTTTAGCGCACGCATAGAAAATCATGCTAAGACACTAGAAAAGGACAATTCTGAATTTGGGCCTTGGCGCAACGCATCATAATCGCAGACCCCTACTGAAATTTGCCAAATGTCATTTCCTCTTGTGGTGCGGTGCGCCACTAACTAATATGGCTTTTTTTTATGATGGGAACTTGAAATAGTTGAACTTCTCACCCGGTTATCAGATTTGGGAGAATCTTATATCGATGGAAAGCTTATTGAATTTCCCACAGTACAAAAAGTGAAAATCTTGAAAATTCTACATGGATTTGTCATCATTCAATTTTTAAACTAATACTAGGCATTGAAGATACTTCCAGTTAAGCCATGATCCATAGAATTCAGTCAGTCTCAGGACTCAGGAAAACTCAGTAAACTCGGTAGTTCTAGTAATCTCAAATATCGCAGAAATTCAGTAATCTTAGCAGTATTTCGTTAGTCAACAAAACTCAGTTAACTCAGTCTAGTTCAGTTCCATAATCCATTTTTAGTATCTATTCAGATGGAAGAAGGACTTAGCACCTAGTGAAACCAAGGATTGGAACACACACTGTTAAATGAGGGTGTGATTCTTAGAAGTCATTCTTGCATTCTTGAACTATGTAGCTAGCATAGGTTGAGACATCAAAACTATCATATGAGGGTTGATGAGGTGCATAAACACTATCAGATGAGGGTCCCACCGTACTCTTTTAGGGACACAATCAGATGGGGGTTACTCATAACTTATCTTTACCAGTGGCGCGGTATTAATACCCTTCCAATTGGGGTTATAGATTGGACCCCAACTCAGTCATAATGGCATATTAGGGGCATGTCAGTTAGCTAAATCCTTTTTTTTAGTTATAGATCAGAACTATCAGATACAGTCCTTCAGTTTTAGTAAAAGAACTCAGATAGTTCTACAAAATTAAGGATTGCCAGATACAGTCAACTCAGTACAGTACAAAACTCAACTAGTTTCATCCGAACCTAGATTGTTAGATACAGTCTCTTAGTAGTAGTTATTTTAGTTATACAGTTATCAGATCTCATGTTATCAATACTCCGATTCAGTAATCATGTTATCACGAACTCTGTTATAGTTATTACGTATTCAAGCATGTATTCTCACATTCATGTTATTCATTCAGTTAGTATAGTTCATGCATGTAAACCTTTTGCATTCATCCTACCTCACATGCCTACCAGTATATTCAAACGTACATATGCAATTATGTTATGGTGTTTTATACCATAGGTTCAGAAGCACGAGCTCCAGGGTATCAGTAGCATTCCAGTCTCAGCAGTCAGAGTTAGCAGTGAGTCCTCATCATTCGAGGACATGACCATTTATTTATTATCTCATTAATTAATTTGTTTTAGTAGTTTGAATTAGTTTGGGACATATCCCATCACCTCCTTATTCAGATAGTTCAGTCAGTTAGAGGCTTTTCAAACTATCATGTTCAGATAGTTATTTCAGTTATTTTGGGTTTTTCCTACCCTATCCAGATGTTATATTTTTATCAGATATTATGTCTCGATTTTGAACTTACGTCCTTACAGTCTTTATTTCCATATTTATATAGTATATTATGCAGTGTTCAAGTGCAGATACCAATCATGGGTTAGCTTGTGGTCGTTCGGGGTCATGAGCACCGTGTAGCATTCCGGGTTCCATATTTAGGGCGTTACACACTTTGTATTAGAGCCTAAGGTTCAATAGAGTCCCAAGAAGTCTGAAAGTATATCTAGGAGATGTTTAGGAATAGTTTCCCTTCTTTCAGTATTCATGTGTGCCAGTGAGCATAATCTCAATCTAATCTCTCAGTTAAATCTATTTCTCTCTTTTTTCTACAAAACATGCCTCCTAAAAGAAAAAATGGGAATCAGCCAGCCCCTCAGCTCAAAAAACCATTGAGCGAACATATTTCTCATGTAGAGTTCAGAGCTGCATTCACTAATATTTTTAAACTATTTGCTTCTCAGAATGAATGATGAACTATCATTTCATCTAACCTAGTGGCCAATTCAGCTGAAGCTAGGATTCAGGAATTCACCCAAATGAATCCTACTTCCTTTCTTGAGTCTAAGTCAGATGAGGACCCTCAGGAATTCATCAATCAAGTTTAGAAGGTTACAAACATCATAGGGGTTACTCCTAGTGAGAGTGTTGAGCTAGCTGCATATCAATTGCAGGATGTTTCTCACACTTGGTACAAGTAATAGAAGTCAGATAGGTTAGTTGATGCAGGACCTATAGAGTGGGAAGATTTTGTTACTACATTTTTAGAGAGATTCTTTCCCTTAGAGCTGAGAAAAGCTAAGGTGTTAGAATTCATCAAACTTAGGTAGGGAAATATGATGGTGAAAGAGTATTCTCTCAAGTTTTCTCAATTATCTAGATATGCCCCTCATGTGGTTGCAGACAGCAGGGCCAAGATGATTAAGTTTGTTTCTAGAGTGACTGATAGTGTTGTGAACGAGTGAAGGTCTACCATGTTATATAGTAACATGACTTTAGCTAGGATTATGACTTACGCTTAGTAGATAGAGGATAAAAAAATTAAGATAAGGGTAAAGCAGAATAAGAGAGCAAGGATAGGTAGTTTCAACTTTGCTCATCCCAAATCAGAAAGACAAAACCGTTCTCAGTTTTATCCCAAGTCATCAGTTCTAGTTCCTTCTTCATCCAGTGCTCAGGCTCCTAAGTTTAGGGATGGCAACAGAGATAGAGCGCCATTCTCTAAGTCTCCGAGCAGTATTAGCAGTGCCCGAACAAATCCTCTTTGTTAGACTTATGGTAAGAACTACAAGGGTGTTTGCAGAGCTAGAAGCGATATTTGTTTCAAATGTGGAAAGCCAGGACACAGAGTTAGATATTATCCCTAGTCAAGTTATTAGGGTTAGAAGAATCATTTCTCAGCTCAGCCTGATCACCCGAATCAATAGGGTGCCACCTCAGTGCTACGACTGGGCAACGCCTAAATTGACTTTATGCTTTTCTGTCCCAACAAGATTAGTCTTTTGTTATTCCCTATATAGCAGGTGATATTGGAACCAGTCCTGAAATTCTAATAGATCCCTTTTAAGTCTCTACCCCAGTAGGTAAAACCATTATAGCTTGACGGTTATACAGAAACTGTCTAGTTATGATATTTTAAAAAGTCACTTCAGCAGAATTAGTTAAATTAGAGATGATTGATTTTGATATCATTCTTGAAATGGATTGGCTTCATTCCTGCTATGCCACAGTATACTGTAGAAATAGAACATTCCAGATTTAGTTTTAAAATAAACCTGTCCTAGAGTGGAGGGGTAGTACTTCAACTTTCAAAGGTCAGCTTGTTTCCTACCTTCGGGCATGGAAAATGATATCTAAGGGATATTTCTATTATCTTGTTCATGTTAAGTATTCTAGTTCCGAGACTCCCAATCTTGAATCATTCCTAATAGTGAATGAATATTCATATCTATCCCGAAGATCTTCTTGAAATTCCTTCTGAAAGGGAAAAAGACTTCGGCATTGATCTTCTTCCAGATACTCAACCTATATCTATTCTGCCTTATAGAATGACACTAGAAGAACTCAGAGAATTGAAAGAGAAGTTGAAGGATCTCTTAGATAAAGGGTTCATCAAACCTAGTGTGTCCTCATGAGGCACACTAGTCTTGTTCGTGCGAAAGAAAGATGGTTCTTTCTTATTGTGCATTGATTACCATCAGCTTAATAAAGTCACGGTCAACAACAAGTATCCACTTCCTAGAATCAATGATTTGTTTGACCAGCTGCTGGATGCCAGCTATTTCTCAAAGATAGACCTCAGATCCGACTATTATTAGCTCAGAGTCAAAGAATGTGACATTTCAAAAATAACCTTTTGCACTCGGTATGGTCACTTTGAATTCTTATTTATGTCCTTTGGTCTTACTAATGTCCCAACAGCTTTCATGGACTTGGTTAATCATGTGCTTAAGTAGTACTTGGACATGTTCATCATAGTCTTCATAGATAATATCCTTGTTTACTACCGCAGTAAGAAGGATCATGCAGACTATCTCAGAATTGTACTTCAGACTCTTAGAGATCATCAGATGGTAGCCAAATTCAGTAAGTTTGTGTTTTAGCTAAGGTCAGTTGCATTCCTTGGTCATATCATTTCTGGTGATTGCATTAGAGTAGATCCTCAGAAGACCGAAACGGTAAGAAACTGGCCTCGCCCTATCTTACCATCAAACATTAAGAGTTTCTTGGGTTTCACTGGCTATTATAGATGGTTCATTGAGGGATTTTCTTCTATTGCATCCCCTATGTCCAGATTGACTTAGAAGATAGTCAAGTTTTAGTGGTCAAATCCTTGCGAGAAGCATTTTCAAGAGCTGAAGACTCGACTAACCTCAGCTTCAGTCCTAGCTCTTCCAGATGGTTCAGATGGGTTCATAGTATATTGTGATGCATCAAGAATAGGTTTGGGTTATATCCTTATGCAGCATGGTAAAGTCATATTCTACGCCTCCAGACAGCTTAAACCCCATGGGAAGAATTATCCGACTCATGATCTTAAGTTAGCAGCTATAGCATTTGCCTTAAAGATTTGGAGGCATTATCTATACGGTGTTCATGTAGATATGTTCAAAGATTAGAAGAGCCTTTAGTATGTCTTTTCTCAGAAAGATCTCAATCTTCATCAGAGAAGGTGGTTAGAGATCTTGAAATATTATGACATGAGTGTCCTTTATCATTCGGGCAAAGATAACATAGTGGCCGACACTCTTAGTAGACTGTCTATGGGTAGTGTTGCTCACGTAAAGGATAGTAAGAAAAATCTAGTGCAGGAAGTCCATCAGTTTACCAGACTAGGTGTTCTCTTAGTCGATACAGAAGAGGGTGACATATGGGTTCAGATTAGTTTAGAATCATCTCTAGTTTCCAAGGTAAAATAAAAGCAAGACAAAGATCCCAGCCTTGTCAAGTTTGAAGAGTCAGTCAAGCATTAGAAAGTAGAGGTTTTCTCCCAAGAGGAGATGGTGTATTACATTGTCAGGGTTGTCTTTGTGTTCCAGGGGTAGACAACATAAGGCGGTGAATTCTTGTAGAAGTGCATGGTTCACACTACTCTATTCATCCAGGGCCACTAAGATGTACCGCAACTTGCGGGATATCTATTGGTGTAGTGGGATGAAGAGAGATGTTGTAAAGTTTATGACTAAGTGCTCTACATGTCAATAGGTTAAGATAGAGTATCAAAAGCCTAGTGGGTCCATTCAAGAGTAAATTATTCCCATATAGAAGTGGGATGAAGTGAACATGGACTTTATGATGGGTTTGCCTCTTACTCGTCATCAGCATAATTCAATTTGGGTCATTATAGAAATGATAAGCAAATCATCTTATTTTCTTCTAGTCCATACCTCTTATTCAGCCAAGGATTACGCCAAGATCTACATCAGAGAGTTGGTCAAATTACACGAAATTTCACTATCCATTATCTCAGACAGAGGTACCCATTTCACCTCTTATTTCTGGAAAGCGTTCGAAAAGGATCTTAGTACCCAAGTTCATCTCAATACAGCCTTCTATCCTAGGTAGATGGTCAAGCATAAAGGACCATTTAGACTTTAGAAGATATGTTCAAGCATGTGCCATTGATTTCAAAGGCAGTTGGGATGACCATTTGCCTTTGATTGAGTTTGAATACAACAAAAGTTATCATTCCAGCATTCGTATGGCTTCATTCGGTGCTCTCTATGGTAGGAGATGTACATCTCTAGTTGGTTGGTTGTATTTAGTGAGACCTCAGTTTAAGGGCCTGACTTAGTATTCGATGCCTTAGAAAAAGTCTAGTTGATCAGAGAAAGACTCCGGGTTGCTCAGAGCCGATAGAAGTCTTATGCAGATATGGGCAGAAAGGATCTCGAGTTCGATATTGGTGACTATGTCTATCTAAAGATCTCTCCCATGAAGAGAGTGAAGTGATTTAGCAGGAAAGGATATCTTAGTCCCTGATATGTCGGTCCCTTCAAGATTCTCTGTTGATTTGGAAAGGAAACTTATGAGCTCAAATTGCCTTCTGATCTAGCCTAACCTCATCCAGTCTTCCATGTCTCTTTGGTCAAGAAGTGCATAGGTGACCCGGCAGTTGTAGTCCCTATTCATAGCATAGATGTTTAGAACAACCTCTCTTATAAAGAGATTCCATTCAAAATCCTAGACTATCAGACTCGTAGATTGAGGAACAAGAAAGTCCCTATAGTCAAGGTTCTTTGGAAAAATCAATCTGTTGAGGGAGCTACTTAGGAAGAAGAAGCAGACATGCATACCAAGTATCCTCACCTTTTCCCCGCCAACTCAGATCAATCTCAAGGTAACAGTTCTCCTTAAGCTTTTTAATGAGCTTGATATCCATTTCATGTTCAGAATTCTATCACAAACTTAGTATTAAATACCATTGCATATTCATTAATGCATTCATGTATCATTTCAGTCAATTAATCATACATCAGATATGTATTCTCAATGTGAGAAATTTAGTTCCTCAGAACACTCAGTCATGCATTCATGAATCAGTTACACATGCATCTGATATACATAATCAGTATGATATATATATTTAGTTATCATTCATGTCAGTCAAGAAGTTATGTTTCAGTTGTTTATGTTCAGTATGTACTTTACCTTATCCTTTCTCCCATCTCAATCAGTCTCATTCGAGGATGAATGTTCCCAAGGGGGAGATATTTTTAATACCTCATACTTCTACCTATCTTGAAATCATCCCAAGAATGTTAGAAACTTACTTTGAAAGATGAATCCATTTTTGTACACATGGAATTTTTAAGATTTTCATTTTTTATTAAATGGGAAATTGAATAAGATTACCATCTATACCCATTTTATCCAAATCCGACATCAAAAGAGAAAGTTATGGATGAAATACAGAAAGCAGTCAAAACTGCCCAGGTGCAACAGTGAGAGCCGACGGGCCATCGAGTTAGCGACGGACCATCGGCCAAGCCATCACAGCAGAGATAGTGAGAAAACATTCTTCCTAAGAGGGACAACTCAGTCCGATGGACCATCGAGCTAGCGACAGACCGTCACCCAAGCCATCACAGGAGAGGCTGTGAACCCCTATTCTGCCCAGGTGTGACGGTCAGGACCGATGGACCATCGACCCAGCGATGGACTATTTCACCCACCGTTGCATAGTTTATTCAGTTATTTAAAGTTATTCTTAAAAGGGTATTTGGGTATTTTTCCACCCGTATAAACCCCTAATTATATCATACCAAGGCTCATAAGTTCATAATCCATCTACAACAACAAATTAGGGTTTTATCTTAAAGATAATCCTCAAGAACAAGATCCAAATCCTCCTTCAACAAACTAAGAAATTCAAGTTCTTTAAGTCTAAGAACTTCAAAAAACTCACAACCTAGGTATGTCATGTGTTAATTCATGGGTCTCTTTTACCTATGAAGCTCAAGAATCTCTTTTCAAAATCTAAGATTTGGGTATTTATGAATGTTCATGATTCAAATTGAATTGAAATTCATGTTCATGATGTTGTGCGGTTTTGATTCATACTTTAAATTACATATTACAATGATTAACCCTAGTATGTGAAGATTTGTATAATAATCATGATAAACCCCTTAAATTTGCAAATTTGTTTATGTAACCATAATAATTAGATACATTGATGATGTTATAACCAAAGTATGGTCCCCATGTGTTTGATTAAATGCCTATGTGAAGAAAAAGTGTCATACTAGTGTGATAATATGAAATCCCCACTCATATACAATTTCATGCATGTCAAGTGTTTGATGAAATATCTTAATCAATGAATTATGGATATATGTGTGGCCATTGTGGTACTTTAGAACTTGTACTTCATGGAATCTCCAACTTACTGTCTTATGGATTGTGATGTTGGTCATGTATTCAAGAAAGTCATGCTTTGTCAGTTTCTTCCCATCGAGTCCTGGGGGTGCTTGTAACCAAAAATTTTGCTATGTGCCTAGAATCAGTGTCATGTTTTCAAGATACTCCTATTCAAGCCATGATCCATAGAATTCAGTTAGTCTCAGGACTTAAGAAAACTCAGTAAACTAGGTAGTTCCAATAATCTCAGAGATCTCAGAAATTTAGTAATCTCAATTGTATTCCGTCAGTTAATAAAACTCAGTTAACTCAGTCTAGTTCAGTTCCGTAATCCATGTTCAGTATCTATTCAGATGGGAGTAGGAATTTTCACCGAGTTAAACCAAGGATGGAAACACAGTTATATAAGGGTGTGATTCTTAGAAGTCATGCTTGCATTCCAGAACTATGTAACTAGCATAGGTTGAGACATCAACACTATCAGATGAGGGTTGATGAGGTGGATAAACACTATCAGATGATGGTCCCACTATTCTCTTTTTGGGACACTATCAGATGAGGGTTACCCACAGCTTATCTTTACCAGTGGCGCTGTATTGACACCATTCCAATTGGGCTTATAGATTGGACCCCAACTCAGCCATCATGGCATATTAGGGGCATGTCGGTAAGATGAATACTTCCCACAGTTTCAGTTATAGATCAGGACTATCAGAGACAGTCATTCAATCACTATAATAGAACTCAGATAGTTCTACAAAATTCAGGACTGTCAGATACAGTCAACTCAGAATGGTACAAAACTCAGCTAGTTCCATCCGAACCTAGACTGTCAGATACAATCACTCAATATTAGCTATTTCAGTTATACAGTTATCAGTATCTTATGTTAACAGTACTCAGATTCAGTAATTATGTTATCATGAACTCAGTTATAGTTATTACATATTCATTCATGTATTCTAACGTTCATGTTATTCAATCAGTTAGTATAGTTCATGCATATGAACCCTTTGCATTCAGCCTACGTCACATGCATACCAATACATTCAAATGTACTAATGTAATTGTGCTATGGTGTTTTATACCATAGGTTCAGAAACACGAGCTCCAGAGCATTAGTAGCATTCCAGTCTCAGCAGTCAGAGTTAGCAGTAAGTCCTCAACCTTCGAGGACATGACTATTTCTTTATTGTCTCATTAATTAATTTATTTTAGTAGTTGGAGTTAGTTAGGGACATCTCCCATCAACTCTTTATTCAGATAGTTCAGTCAGTTAGAGGTTTTTTAAACTATCATGTTCAGACAGTTATTTCAATTGTTTTGGGTATTTTCTACCCCATCCAGATGATATATTTTTATCAGATATTATGTCTCAGTTTTAAACCTTACGGCCTTAAAGCCTTTATTTTCGCATTTATATAGTATATTTGCAGTGTTCAAGTATAGATATCAATCATGGGTTAGCTTGTGATCCTTCGGGGTCATAAGCACCGTGTAGCATTTCGGGTACCGAATTCGTGGAATTAAATGGAGATTGATGTTGATAGCCTGAAATATAGGAGAATAATTATTGTGTTGTTAGAAATTCCTACTGTGATGCCTTTGGAATATTGTGATAAATATATATATATATATATGTATATATATGTATGTATGTATGTATATATTCGTACTTTATGGGCAGATGAATCATGTGAATATAGTGAGTGGATGTTGGCTCATGTGGTTTTAGAATAGTAACATTGTGGTTGGTGGTGGAAATACATCATATAAATTGGTTGTGAAAAATACACTATGTATTTTGATTGTGGAAATGCTCATTTTGTATGGTTGTGAATATTGCATTATCATTCTCATGTCATCATATGCATCATTTCACTTGTTTGTTTTATTACTTTATCTTTACTTACCATCATGTATGTGTACTTGATTTGTGTCTTATGTTATCCATGTGCTTTAGAAATACTGGAATTATTTAAATACTGGAAACACTGAAAATACTGGAAATATTGGAAATATGAAGGCCATGTACCAACCCCTAGGCTGTGTGCCAACCTCAAGGTTTTATTAAAATCCCATGCATCCTTATATTATCATCATCATCATTATCATCATCATATACATGGCACTTGCTTTATTTTGCTTATGTTGTGCTTGTATTGACATATTGACTCGCCATCTATCTATTTGTTCTATATCTTAACTTGTTAATGTTGATTTATTTTATCTTCCTTTATTTGTACTCGATGATCTTGATTATACGTGCTCCTCTTTTTGTTAAACTTTTATATGGTATTGTGTGCATTTGTATCCCTATCTAGTGTGTTGTTGTA
Source organism: Capsicum annuum (assembly GCF_002878395.1). Lineage (NCBI taxonomy): Eukaryota > Viridiplantae > Streptophyta > Magnoliopsida > Solanales > Solanaceae > Capsicum > Capsicum annuum. The sequence goes on along the minus strand of NC_061120.1, from coordinate 147,982,250 downwards.
TTATTATTTGTAATACCTCGTTTTTTTAGGCTAGAATTCGAATAATCATTCCTATGTATAAAAATATTGATATAATGATTTGTATATGAATATATGTGTCATTATCATTAGCTTAGCGTGAAGAGTTCTTTTGAGGTGAAAAATGTTCATAGGAAACACTTAGAGCAAAGTTAAGAGCTTTTGATTCGACCAAATTTTGATATTCGATCCTACAAGGGTCAACTTTCAATATGTATAACTTCTATAATATTTGGAATTTTGGAGATCAAGATCCACAAAATTATATATAAATGTGTCCTCCTTCCAATACATCTGATTTTACCTTAATCTGATACTCGAACAAAATGTTATGAGCATTTTTTAGAGAACCAGTAAGGGTGTGCGATTTCAGCGTGGCACGGACCTTGTGCTCTACAATTTTTAGCGTGGCAAGGACCTTGTTTAGAAATGTTAAAACATGTGTTTCTTTTCAGGTTTTTTAGGGTAAACAAGTCATTATGTCCTAAACTATCCTATGACTGATATAAACGTGATTTTATCATTCCATAACACGAAATACATCAAATGCACGATTCTTTTTCCTCCCAAGTTCTCAAGCACAACAAGCAAGGGTTTCTTTCAAGAATTCACCTCCCAAGGATCCAAATCTATGTTCCCTTTCAAGAAGTTGTGAAAATTAGTTATGTGGGTACTCAATGAGGATATTCTTTCATTATCATGCCCAAAATTATGATTTTCATTCATGAATTTTATGAATTCCATAAATTGGGGTTCCATAAAAACCATAACTTCCATTATCTCTCCATGTAATTCTTGAATTCTACCATGAAATAGTGTTTCCTCAATATTTCAAGTGATTTTTTGTACTCTAATCATGATGATTCATTATATTGATGAAATTTGGATTCTTGAGTTTCAAACATGAAATTCCTATCAAGTCATTACTTTGAAATTATCATATTTTAATTATATTATTTTTTGCATGTGGGTTATGAACACCCGATGCCTAGATGATCATGCATGCTACAGTTTTTAAGATTTCAAGTTATTTATATCATATTTGTACCATGAATTTTATAACATTATCATAATGAGCATTCACCATTATTACATAATGCTAAATACATCAATTTACATCTTCATGATTACTTCAGATTTTAGATGCATTGTTATTTTCAGAATACCATAACTTGAGCATATTCGTTATCAGTGCATATACTAGCTTACGCTTTAGTGTCTTTTAGTTGGGAGTAGGACTTAGGACCGAGCAAACCTAGGGATGAAGGCATACTTTCGAGTAGAGGACTGAGAACTTTAGTAGAGGTCCCTAAATTTCAGAACTACATAGCCAGCGTAGGTTATGATATGTGACCTGCCAATAGAGGACTGACACTCTCTTAGGGGTAACCCTTCAGTGGAGGTACTAACACCCTAGTCCTTTAGAACATCAGTCTAGTTGACATGACCTAGTCTGGGTCCTGGTCATAATGGGCATCCCAAGTCTGACCAGGATCGCAGACCACCCCCGTTACCCAACCCAACCTCCAGTCGCCTACCCTGATTTGGATGAATTCTGAGAATGTAACAAAATAGCATAACAACTCACATGAAGACTATGGGAATAAATCACAACCGTGACCGATCCAACCGAGTATAACCCTCCCTTACTACCAATCTAACCATACTAAAACAAAGGTTATAAACTAGGCCATAACTAAGGACATTCAAAGACATAATATAATTAATCCCAAAATAAAATATGATGGAACAATGAGAAATTATGTCCGAAGATGCCAGCCTCCCAACCTATTCTAAAGTAAAGACTGGCACCCATATCTGTCCCGCCCATTCCAACCGATAGAAGTACCACAAAGTCTCTAGCCAAAAGAGTAATAAAATTCAGTTGGGACATACCCCCCAATCGTAGCCAAAACCAGTATCCAAAATAGAGTGAAAATGTCTAGAAATATCAATAAAATGAAATGGAGCCTTCCAAAAGGATGAAAGCTCACCACTTCCATCCAAATGTTGATCATGAGTCAATCACTAGGTAGGGGGAGTAGAACGGTTGGTTCCTGCATAGAGTGGGTATACAACCGCTAGTAGACGGGGTTAGCGAGTGACCGCTAGCATGATCTCAAGATAAGGATAAAATAATGCCATTTATAAAACCAAGTAAAACCATCCATATACACACAACCAAACATATATATAACCATGCCAGGAAAAGAGACCGGGTTTAGCATCCATTTAAAACCTTTACCTAGGTGTAGCATTGCCATCCTAAATTACCCACAAGCTATATAGGTTCAGCTCACCCTGTTGAAAGGGACCCAGTGTGTGTAGCCGCACAACCATGAAAGTATCCCATTGGATGACTAGTATATCATCCAAATAAAGTGTGACATCATGTACACGATCACCAAGACCAACCTCATATTGGAAAAAATAAGTTTCCAGTTTTAGTCCCCCGGGGACCTCCACCTTTCACGGCTTTGCTACACATCCTTCCATTATTTCACAATTAAAATCAATTTCCAAATAGCCAATGCATTATCCATTTATTAACCAAGGCTATTGACATTGGTATTGTCATACTAACCCTTACTTACAAGTATCATCCATAGGAAACCATTATAGGTTTAAGAGGACTTTCTAGTGCCCTTCCATTTACCATATTAAACCACTTTATAGACTTCCATGTTCCACACAAGTATAACCAATTAGCCTTTAGACCTTCCAATCTTTTCAAAATATGCATAATTCCTTTACCAAGTTTAAAATATGTAAAATTTCCATTAAAAGAAGCCAATACAATGAACATAAGCATTTTGTCAAACATATAGGGGGCATAATACGACCAAAACTAATTCCAATTACCAATAAACCATTCCCATTTAATCCAATTATCCAAAACCACTATTAATGAATATAAAAGCATAATTAAAACCATGGGAAATGATAACCGACCATTTAACATCGAAATTCCTAAATCATATTTGAAAGCCAAAATCATGTAATAACAAAACCATGAAAACGTTCATATAAACCATGCCTTTAAGTAAAATTAACAATGAGGGAAGAGAACATGCCTTAAACCAATAAGATGATAAAAAGAAATTACCAAGACAAGCAATAAATTGATGCCTTAGTTGAAACCCTAGCTCCCCTTGATCAAAAGCTCCTAAGAGAATTATTAAGTGTTTAGGAAGAGTTTCTAAGTGTTAATGAATAGAATAATAGGGTAAATAACCTTCCAAGTAGATTAGAAGTCATGGAACCCTATTAGAATAAGTGGAAAATGTCCAGAATACCCCCACTTAAGTTGCACTAAAATCCCATCGCAGGGATACGACTGACCCACGTGAGTCATACACTCTGAGACAATGTTATCCTACACTCATATCCTAAACCTCCACCCTTGGACCAAACACTGTCCAATGTATGATTTATCCAACCAAGTCATACCAACAGTATATGATCAGTATCCCTAGCAGAATAAAATACCCAGAGAATTGAAAACTGCCTACCATACGAGTCCCTGGTACGATTCGTACCCTAGCTTACGGCTCATGGTGAGACACCCATACTTAAATCCGACCTAAGTAACCAAGTCTAAGATTAAGTTAAGGAATCAAATAATTTGTAACTACCAATATAACTCATACCCCTAAGTCGTATCCATTATAGTAACCAAAATCGATCCCGCAAACCAATACTGGTCAGTATACGACAGGACCATACCACTTATACCCTAACATACATCTTGTATCCATGAGTCGTATTGGGTCCAGAGATCAAAATTCTAGGAAATTTTCTATGGTCCAGAAACTAGGGTGGTTCAGTCTCCCCCACTAGAAACATTTGTCCCCAAATGACGGACAAGGTATGGGTAACCAAATACAAGAGTCATTAGCATTATGTTATCAAACATATTCACAATCTTTAATAAGGTTTGTAAATAAAGATGCATATATATTAATCTTTCCTTTAACAAACTTTGAAAGTAAAGATGTGATGAAGACATATACCTTCCACACAAATCCCAAGCGTAGAAAACAAATGCAGATATTTGGACTTTATGTCCTCTTTCGCTTCCTGTGTAGCTTCTTCCACCTTATGGTTCCGCCAAATAACCTTAAACGAAGCCACATCCTTGGTCCGCAATCGATGAACCTTCATATCCAAGATCTCAACTGGTACTTCTTCACAAGACAAAGAATCAGTGAGACCCAATCCTTCCAAAGAAACAACTGAAGAAGCTTATCCAATGGACTTCCTCAACATAGAAAAATGAAAGACCGGATGAACCAAACTCAAGCTGGAAGGCAACTCCATCTCATAAGAAATATTACCAACTTTTTACAAAATCTCATAAAATCCCACATACCAAGGACTGAGCTTCCCCTTCTTGCCAAACTGCACTACTCCCTTCATGGGAGATAACTTGAGAAAAACCTTATCCCCAACCTCAAACTCCAAGTCTCCACACCTAACATCTGCATAGGACTTTTGGTGACTTTGGGCAGCCTTAAGCCTATCCCAAATCACCTTCACCTTCTCTATATCCTGGTAAACCAAGTCGGGACCAAACATGTCCACCTCACCTATCTCAAACCAACTAATAGGAGATATCCTCTAATGTCTGAATAGTTCTCTCCACTTGCCTATCCATCTACGAATGAAAAATAGTACTCTGACTCACCTTGGTCCTAACCCTCTCTGAAAAAATCTCCAGAAGTGACATGTAAATTGTATGCCATGATCAGAAATAATCAAAACAGGCACCCCATACAGCTTTACAATCTCCTAAAGATACAGCTTTGTATAACCCTCAGCTGAGAAGGTAGTCTGCACTGGCAAAAAGTGGCCAGACTTAGTCATCCTATCCATGATGACCAAAATCGAATCATATTGGCTCTGTGACCAAGAAAGATCGACAACGAAGTACATATCAATTGCTCCCTACTTTTACTTGGGAAAATCAATTTCTTGATACAACCCTTATGGCCTTATGTACTTAACCTTAACCTATTGACACGTCATGCACTTGGCTACAAAATCAGCCACATCCCTCTTCATATCATTCCACCAATAGATCTCCTTTAGATCATGATACATCTTAGTCAAGCCGGTATGAACAACATAGCGTGACTCATGCGCCTTATCCGAAACCCTTTGTTGCAACCCATCGACATCACGAACATACAACCTCCCTTGGTACTGTAAACTACTATTACTACTAATCTCAAACACTACTACCTTTTCCCCACCAACGTCACTCTTAATTTTCATTAAGATAGGATCCATCACTTTCTTTTTCTTAATCTCAGCACTAAGAGATGATCGAACCACTTCTTGCACTATCTCACCACCATCCCTAGAGTCCTAGAGGTGATCTTTAAGATTAGCCAAGAGGTGAATATCCTTTACCAATTCTCGCTTCCCTTCCTCCACATGAACCAACATCTCCATGGATAACCTACTAAGAGTATCAACAACTATATTAGCCTTACCTAGGCGATTGTGAAGACTCATATCATGATCCTTAATAAGCTCAAGCCATCTCCTCTGCTTGAGATTAAGCTATTTCCGAGTTAACACATAAAGTAGACTCTTATAATCAGAAAAGATATCCATGTGAAAACCATATAAATAGTGTTGCCTTATTTTCAAAAAAAAACATAATTGCTAACAAGTCTAAATCATGAGTAGGATAATTCCTCTCATGAACCTTTAACTACCTGGAAGCACATGAAATCACCTTCCCATGCTGTATCAACACACAACCAAGACCTACCCAGATGCATTACAATAAACCATGAACCCATTATTGCCTTTCGATAAAGTTAAAATTAAAGCTGAAGTTAACTTATCCTTCAACTTCTTAAAACTCCCTTCACAAGTATCTGACGAGGAAAACTTGAGCTTCTCTAAGTTAACTTAGTCAACGGAGCATCTATCGATGAAAATCTTTTCATAAACTGTCTATAATATCCGGATAAACCCAATAAGCTCCAAATATTAGATGGATTCATAGTTTTAGGCCACCTTTTCACCATAACAACTTTCTATGGATCCAACATGATACCTTTACTAGAAATAATATAACCCAAAAAGTTACAGCATTCAACTAAAACTCACACTTGGAGAACTTGGCATACAACTGTTGTTCCTTTCAGGTCTACAACACTACACAGAGGTGATAAGCATGATCTTTCTTACTCTTCCAATAAACCAGAATGTCATTAATGACCACAATGACAAAGAAATCCAAATACTGAAGAAAAACTCTGTGCATCAGATCCATAAGTGTCGCCATAGCATTACTCAATCCAAATGACATCATCAAAGAATCAAGCGCCTATACCGACTATGAAAAGCCATCTTACAGATATCCACCTCCCTAACCTTTAGCTAATAGTACCCAGACCAAAGATCTATCATAGAAAAAAACTTGGCGCCTAGCAACTAGTCAAATAGATCATTTATTCTTGGAAGAGGATACTTGTTCTTGGCCATCACCTTGTTCTACTACCTATTGTCAATTCACATCCAAAGGGAACCATCCTTCGTTTGCACAAACAATACCGGTTCACCCCAAGGAGATACACTAGGATAAATAAAACCCTTATCTACAAGATCCTTAAGTTGCTCCTTAAGTTCCCTTAACTCACTCGGAGCCTTTTTATACGAAGGAATAGAAATTGGATGAGTGTCCAAAATTAGATCAATACCAAACTCTATTTCCCTGTTTGGAGGAATACTAGAAAAATCATCCAGAATGACATTTAGAAACTCATTAACCACTGGAACTGACTGGAAAGAAAGACCTTCTAAGTTAGAATCTTTAACTCGGACCATGTGATAAAGACAATCTTTAGAGATCAACCTCCAAGCTCTAAGATAAGAAATAAACCTTCCCCTAGGAGCTAAAGAAACAACCTCCCACTCTATAACAAGTTCACCAGGTAACCTAAGGATAAACCTACAGGACTGACAATCTAAAGACTCATAATAAAAGTATAACCAGTCCATACCCAGAATAACATAAAAATCAACCATATCTAACTTAAATAGATCCATCGAGGTTGCTTGCCACCAATAGATACCATACACACCTTATAGACACTCTTAGCAAAGACCGAGTCACCTACAAGGGTAGAAATAGAAAAAGGATTCAAAATAACTTTCAGATCAAAACCAAAAGATACAACCACATAAGGAGTCACATAGGAGAGAGTGGACCCCGAATCAAGCAAACAATATATGTCATAAGAGAAAATATTTAACGTACCAGTAACAACATCAGTGATGCCTCAAATTCCTATCATGAAGCCAAAGCATACAACCTATTCCAACCAATACTAAAACCAGGATCACTAACACAAGCAGATGCTAAACAACTAGGTGTAGAAATAGAAGATGAAGCCTCCGGAATCTTCTTCGCACTCGTAGCAACCTTATTAATCAGATAATCAGTGAGTCGATGGTCTGTCTTGCCATACTTAAAGCATTTATACTTTTCTTCATTGGAATAACCCCCATGAGGAAAACCACAGAACTAACATGAAGGACATGAAGGACATGAAAAAACTAACTGAGAACTGCTTGCCTGAGATTGAGCACCCTGTGCCCAAAAATTGTCACCATCATAATGACGCCTGTCGCCTAAATGATAAAAAGCACTAGTAGTAGAGTAGGAATCAGAAATCCCCCACTTCTTTTTCTTCTATTTTACACCATCTTGACCACCCTAAGACTAGCACCTCTCTGATCAAAAAATTTCCCCTTACCTTACCTATCCCCAAACTCTAGCTACTTCTTCTTTTCATTGTCTACCTACTACACATGAAAGGTTAACCTAGAGATGTCTATATCCTTAATCAGCAAGGCAGTCTTTCTCTCCGAAATAAAATCCCTATTAGACCCAAAAGCAAATATCCTTAATCTATCTTGTATGTCAACCACTAAATTAGGAGCATACCTTGACAATTGGTGAAACTTCAAGGAATATTCCTTGATATACATTCTCCCATACTTGAGATTCATAAACTTCTTCACCATTGCTTTCTTCAACTCTTGGGGAAAGAAATAATCCAGATAAGCACCAGAGAAGGCATCTCATAAGGATGACTTCTCTACATCTCCTCTATCCCTATCCCACTTTTTATACCACTGATATGCAATCTCTTTGAGCTAATAAGCTGCAAAGTTTACCCACTCTACATTAGTAGCCTACATCACCTAAAATATCTTCTTATCTCATCCAAGAAGCCAGGTGTTTCTTCCTCTACCTTCACTCCAAAAAAATTAGAAAGTCCCATCTTCATAAATTGGCCAACCCTTGTGGCCTCAATAGAAAAAGCACTTGATACATCCTGCTCAGTCAGAGAAAAAACTAGTTTCACAATTGCATGAATAAACTGATGGAATTTTGGTTTAGTCACCTTGCCTTGAAAAGGACTAGTAGCAACTGGTGGCTCTAGAACTATTAGGAATAGGGCCGTTAGACATAAGATGGACCCCAAAAGTAGGATGCACCCCTTCATCATTACCCCTACATAGGATATAAGAATTTGTTCGTGTTCTAGATCTACGAGGCATAATCTAGAAGACAAACAAATAAGGATTAGAGAAGATTAGAGGAATAAGACTCAAATCTTAAAAGTAGAATACAAAGAAAGTGAAACATTTCTAAATGACTTATAGCCTCTCCATTATGAGTGTGGCACACTACATACCCCTACAATATACTCTACTCAACATGGCTTTATGACTCCCAATTGACCATGAAGCTAGGCTCGGATACCAACTTAACACGACTCATCCTGGGGCTTTTTTATAATGGGCATCCCAAGTTCCACAAGGATCAAAGACCACTCCTATTACCCAACCCAACCTCTAGCTGCTTGCGCTGAGTCGGATGAATTCCAAGCATGAAACAAAATAGCATAATAGCTCACATAAAGAATTGGAATATATCACAACCATGACCAAAACAACTGAGTCCAACTATTCTATACTGCTAATCTAACCATACCAAAACAAGGGCTATAAACTAGGCCATAACCAAGGATGTTCCCACATAAAATATAATTAATCCCAAAATGAAATATGATGGAACAGTGAGAAATTATGTCCACAGAGCCAGTATCCCAGCGTATTCCAATTTCAAGGCTAACACCCATACCAATCCTACCTATTCCAATCTATAAAAGTACAACAAAACCTCTAACCAAAAGAGTAATAAAATATGATTGGGAAAAGCCCCAACCATAGCCAAAACCAATATCCAAAATAAATTCAAAATGTCTAAAAGTATCCATAGCATGAAATGGATCCTTCCAAAAGGATGAAAACTCACCACTACAGTCAAAATTCTGATCCTGAGTCAATTACATTATTGGAGGAGTAGAACGGTCAGTTCCAACATAGTATGGGTATACAGCCGCCAGTAGATAGGTTAGCGAGTGACCACTAGCATGATCTCAGGGTAAGCATAAAATAATGTCATTTATAAAACCAAGTAAAACCATCCATATGCAAAAAACCAAACATATATATATAAAACCATGTCTGTAAACGGACCGAATTTAGCATGCCTTTAAAACCATTACCTTGGTTGTATTGCTTTGCCATCCTAAATAACCCACAGGGGATATGGTTTTAGCTTCCATTGCTAAAAGAGCCCTAGTGTTTTTAGCCTCATATCCTGGAAAGTATCCCATGAGATGACTAGTACATACCCAAAATAAAATATGACATCATGCACACGATCACCAAGACCAACCATATATCGGCAAATATGAGTTTCCAATTTTGGTCCCCCCGGGACCTCAACCTTTCATGACTTTGCTACACTTCCCGCCATTATTGTCCAATTAAAACCAATTTCCAAATAGCCAAAACATTATCCATTTATTAACTAAGGCAATTAACATTATATATCCATACCAACCCTAATTTACAAGTATCATCCATAGCCAACCAATTATAGGTGTAAGAGGACTTTCAAGTGCCCTTCAATTTACCATATTAAACTACTTGGGAGACTATCATGTTCCATACAAGCATAAACAATTATCCTTTAGCCTTTCCAAACCATTTAAACCATGCATAATTCCTTTATCAAATTTAAAGCATGCAAGAGTTCCATTAAAAGAAGTCAATGCAATGAACATATCTTTATAAGTATTTTGACAAACACTTTGGGGAAATATATGACAAAAACCAATTCTAATAAATAATAATCCATTCCCATTCAATCCAATTATCCAAAATCATTAGTAATGCATATAAAGGCATAATTAAAACCATGGGAAATCATAACTAACCATTTAATGTCAAAACCCCCAAATGATATTTGAAAGACAAAATAATGTAATAGAAAAACCATGAAAACATTCATATTAACCATGCCTTTAAGTAAAATTAACAATGAGGGAAGATAACATCCCGTAAACCAAGATGATATGGAAAGAAATCACCAAGACAAGCCCAAAATTGATCCCTTAGTTGAAAACCTAGCTTTCCTTGCTCAAAAGCTCTTGAGAGAATTATGAAGTGTTTAGGAAGAATTTCTAAGTGATAATGAATAAAATAATAGGGTAAATAACCTTCCAATTAGGTTATAATTTGTGGGATCCTATTAGAATAAGTAGAGAAATGTCCAGAATACCCCCACTTAAGTTTCACAAAAATCCTATCGCAGGGATACGACTGACCCATATGAGTTTTACACTTTGATATGATTGGTATACACCACTCATATCCTAAACCTCTAGTCTTGGGAAAAACAATGTCCATTACATGACTCATCCAACCAAGTCATATCAATAGCATACGATCTATCTTTCTGACCCATATCCGTGGCAGAAAAAATACCTAGAGGATTGAACACTGCCTACCATAAAAATCCCTACTACAATTTGTACCTTGGGTTATGGCTCATGGTGAGCCTCTCATACTCAGATCCAACCTAAGAAACCAAGTCTAAGATTAAGTTAAGGAACCAAAAGATCTATAACAACCAATATGACTTGTACCCCTAAATTGTATCCATTCCAGTAACCAAAATCCATCCCACCAATCAACACTAGTTAGTATACTACTGGACCGTACCACATGTACCCCAACATACGGCTCATACCTATGAGTCGTATTGGGTATAGAGATCAGAATTCCAAAAAAAAAAATTTGAGGTCCAGAAACTAGGATGTTTCACTAGTGGATCCATACAACCAGTGTTGGTAGCCGTGAAAAGGTACTAATATCCTTCCAATTATAGTTATAGGTTGCACCCCGATTAGCTCAAATTGGGGCATGTAGGATAAATGATAGATCACATAGTTGCAGTTCAATATTCCAATTATATTAGCTCAGGTGTGCATGATAAAAAAGTTTAATTTATCAGTTATTCTGATCAAATTAACATATCGTTTACTTGGTCTTGAATTCATTTTATATATTTATGCATTTATGCTCAGTATTCATACATGATCCTCAGTTTGACTTTATTGCCTATTTTACTTTAACTTGAGATTTGCATATGGTACTCATGTTTCTACTAGTTTCTAGCTTATAGAAATGTATTCAACTCATGATATAGAAATTTTAATTAGTCTTATATCTTTTACAAACAGTCATGATTTAAATGCATATTCCAGCAAACAACTTATAACCTCAGTTTTAAAAGTATACATTAAGTATTTCCATAATTTAGTACATGTCTCACATACTCAGTACATTCCAAAGTACTAACCACATATATATATTTATGGCTACATTCCTTCAGAATATATGTACTAGATGTAGCCCACATTCCAAGGTCAGATAGTTTACAACATTCAGCCAACAAGTGATGAGTTATCTTATTTTGAGAACATAAGTCAGTTGTAGTTTTTTTATCTTTATTATTATTATGTATTGATTTGGGATAGTTAGAGGCATATCCTAGCTACCTATAATTAGTATAGTAGATGCTACATAGATGGTCGGTCAAAGTTAGTATTTTTAATTTAAGTTCCTATCTGTATTAGATTCCAGTGTTATAAACGTTGATCAGTTATGTATTGAAATAGCTTATTTCATGATGATTATGTTTTTTCTTTGTTGTTTGGCATTTATATATACTTTAAATCAATTAGTCAAGCAGTATGTCAGTACATTGGTTAGCTTAGGATCACTTGTGGTTCTAAGCATAGTGTTATGACTAGGGGGTAGTCTTATGTTGTGACAAACTTATCATCAGAGTATAAGGTTCAAGTGTCCTATGGTGTCTATGAAGTCGTGTATAGTAGAGTCTTAAAGAATTGTATGAAGGAATCTGTACTTTTCTTTAAGAGGCTATAGGGCATTTAAGAAATGTCTCCCTTTTTTTATATCTCAGTTCATGATGTAGATATGTTCTCTAAAAAACTTATACATATTCTTGCATTGCTCCATTCATTCCATTTCTGCCTTATTTTTTAATTAATAACAATAGTCAAGCTTAAATTCCTACTGATTGAGTTTTCTCAAACAATCCCCATAAATATTTATGGGATTACATGTAAGCACAAAAGTTTCCCATAAGTTCCTCTAATTTCCAACATTTGAAATAGGTCATTCTTTTTTATGAAAATCGTACATTGAGCCAAAGTCAGATGTGCCCTCAGATCCCTTCTCTGAATCCTATGACAATATATGATCTAGAGTTAGAAGCATGAACCTAGAAGTTTAGCAGCAGTAAAGTGGGGATGGTGTTTATCTAAATTTAGTATATTATGTATCCATGGAGCCAGAAAGGTGTTGTGTTGTTTGTTTAATATTACTTTGGGAGAGATTTCTCAGTTAAGCGAGACTCAGAGTATGTTAATACTTTTGTCAGGATAAAGATTAGGCAGTGACCATAATGATAAAGGAGCTTGATAAGGTTGAGTATGTTCATAAATTTTTTTGTGGATTATGTTTCATGATTCCTATGTAGTACTAAGTTAGTATAGTTCATTAAAAATTTTGGGATATCCATGTTATATGGTAGAATCTAAGTTTTAATTGAGGATGATTAAGCTAATAGAAAGAAGAGTTTGAAAGTATAGATGGTGTGAACTCAGGGTATGGTGATACTCCTAAAGAGTCTAAGTTAGTAAGTGTTTAAGTTATTATATGATGACTATTGGGGCTACAAAATGCTAAGAGTTCTATCTCAGAAAGAAGTAGTAGCAGCGGGTTTTACACTTTGAGATATAGTTTTTTAGGGTGAGTTTATTATTTATGTTTATTGTTGTATCTCAAACTCTAGAGTAGAGTGATTATAGTTCAGTTTAGAGTTTATTAAAAGGGGTTTGTAGACTTAGAATGATTACTGAAATCTATGGGAGAGATAATAGAGAAAGGAACCAAGTAAGATTTTTGGATTCTAGTAATAATGTCAGTGTGTTACAGAACATCAGTAGGGGAGAACTATACCTGACCCATTCTAATCTCAGTGCAAATTTTTGTACTTCAGTCATCACAATATCTGCTTATGCCATACAAGTCATCGCTATAATCATAGCTCGTATCCATACACTTTATCTAGAATCAAGTATGCTCCTAGTTCCTAATATAAGGAGTAAAACTTCACTCAAAATCATGACTCCTATTTCATGAATTTATGAACTTCAAAGCTCAAGTCATACAACTCATGTACTAATGTTTTACAGTATGCTCAGTTCCCCCAACTAATGGTACACTCTTGGTGACCTATGAAATTAAGATTATGAGATGTATGTCCTCAGTTTTGATCTCTTTAATGAATTCATGCCATTCATACTCTATTCCTCAAACCTCAGTTAAGTGTCAAAGTTATGCATAGTATTTTTTCATGCATCCAGACCTTATGTTCTAACCTTCCAGTGACCTCTCCTTATGTAAAGATTATGGTGATAAAAATTGATGAACAATGGTTTAGATGGGAGAGAGTAAATGTTTATTATTAGAGAAAGATTGTTGTATTATTTTTTTATCTTAGGTTATAAGTATAAAGAAAGATTGAGGTAAAGATTTGGTATATGTCAAAGTTAGTTGAAAATTATAGGGGTGTCTTATTGGTAATAATGCAAGAAAATTGTTATTGATAGAGGTATTGGATAAAATGGAAAATTCCTAGGTGCGTTGGTTACCTAGAAGTTTATATGTGGTTATAATGATAGGATTGAATGTCATTTGGGTATATAAATATATGAGTGCATTGTGTGTTAGTGAATTCCTAGTAAGAGGTTGATATTAGTTGTTTAAGTAATAAGGAGTATATTCTTGAGATGAGAGTTTTGAAAACACATGGGTTATTAAATTTGTGGTTAAAACTAGTATTATGGTGTTATGTGTAGTACCTTGTAACTTTGAGTTAAGCTTGGACATGGTGAGAGAATTCAGTTCAACTAAGAACTTGGTAGAAGGAGTTATCAATGCCCATGTGAAGATTAGAAGTGGAGTCAAATGAAAGGTAGTATTTAAGAGAAAAAAATACAGTTGAGGGAGTAATTGAGAAACATGGCTAAGCTTAAAACATCTATTTTTGACTAAAAATGTGTTCAAGTATTTTAATAGGGTGTCTTAAAAGAGTTTCAAATTTTTTAAATGATGTTCTTGACTACTTAGAATTTTGAGGCATTAAGCCTCTGTGATATCACCGTGTCACGGAGGATAGTTTCTGCGATATTTGTGTGGCATGGAGGATAGTCTCCGCGATAAGCAGTGTGCCACTCTAGTGCTTGAATTTCATCTATTTTTTATTTTCTTACTTGGGTAAGGGTTGATGGATATTTTAAACCTTGTAAGACCTTAGTCTTGTTATTTCATGATTCATGCTTACATGATGTACTTGATGATGCCATTGTAACGCCTTGAAACCTGGTCCCGAGATGTCACACGGTGCTCAAGACTATGAGTAGCCTTAAGCTAACCCTGTCAGCCTTCTACTAAGTTTCAATCTCATAATAAGGAAAATATATTCATAAAAGTCATACTAAATACGGAAACTGTCTGAATATAATATTTGAAAATAATGTCTAAAACCTAAATACTGAATAATCTGAATCAAAACTAGTATTCTGACAAGCCTCTACTACTAATATCTAGAGAGTCAATGGGACAAACACCCAGCTGACTCGAACTATCTAAAATACTGAATCATTTAAGCTACTAAGTTAAAAATAAACTGAATAACTAAGTCCCCGAACTATGAGGACTCACTAACTGTAGGGATGTAGATGGAGATGCTCGAAATCACTATCACTACTGAAACTGAGCTCCTAAACCTACATTATAAGACAATGTAGTACATAGACGTATATGTGGATCAGTACTTTGAAGATGTACTAAGTATATAGGGGTGAAATGCATAAGTAAAACACCATTTCATCATCATACTTTGTAAAACAATGCATGCTAAATGTAAATGACTCACATAAGCTAGAATAATTAAAGAAAATTGAAAGCTGAAATAATAAGGAGCAAATCATACTTTATAAATCTAGTGAGTCATAACATTTAGTTCTGAAAGTTGTACTAATGTCCTTTCTGTAACTTATATTGTCTAAATATAAAAGAGCTAACTTCTATACCTGAAATCTGAAAACTAAAATCTGTAACTATTATCTTTTTGTAAAGCATAATCTGAATAAAGTGTTGAACCTCTATACTCAATTTTCTGAAAGCTTTTCTATTATTCTTCTCTAAAATCTGTAGTTTGTAGGGAAGCATACTTTAAAAACTATTTTGAAAGTCTTTACTATTAGGGAAAATATTTATTTAAAGGGAGGTTCTTCTAACCGACATAAACCATGTAATCTAACATGGAGTCCAACGTCTTGTTCTCCTATAGGGAAAACCTCAAGGTGGGGAGAGGTGTCATACTCTTGCCAAGAAGTATAACCAGAGCTAAGTGATCACATCTGTAACTATCATCCATATAGAAATGTGAAAAATTTGATAATTTATACCTACGTTGGCTAGTAGTTCTGTGGAAGATAGGGCATGCTAATCCCACACTTCCCGCTCAGTTCTTAACCATGAAAACAAGGAACACTTAGTATCTTCCATCTAAATAATAGTTCATCATCACTATCTTAATAGTAAGGAGAGGTCACTAAAAGGTTAGAACATAAGGACCTGAAACATGAAAGGATAACCTTGACACTTAATTAAGGCCTAGGAATAGAGTATAAAAAGCATGAATTCATTGAAGAGAGCTAACCTAAGCATATACATGATATAATTTGAATTCCACTAATCATTAGGAGTGTAGCATGAGCATCTGGAACTGAACATACTATAAAACATAAGTACATGAGTCATGAGTTGAATGACCTAAGCTTGGAGTTCATGATTTCATGAAACATTGTTCGTACTGCTGAGTGAACTGGAACTCCTCATACTAGGAACTGGAAGAATACATGATTCTTTATAATATGAATGAACATGAACCATGATCATGGAGCTGACACATAAGGCATCAGTAGATATTGTGATGACTGAAAAACTTTGTACTGGGATAATAATAGGTTGGGAATCATCCTCCCTTACTGCTTTTCTACACATACTGCAGTACTACTAGAATCTGAGAGCCTGACTAGGTTACTTGTTCAATCATATCCCCCTTAGCTTCATACCATCATTCTAAGTTTGTGGGCCCATTTTATTAACTCTAAACTAAAATACAACCATTTTACTCTAGAGCCCGGGATTTATCAATACACATAATTACTAAACTCACCCTGAAAGACTGGACCTAAAACTGTAGAACCCGTTGCTAGTACTTTCTTCTTATATACTACTCTTAACTTTCTAAAGTCCATAACTTAGCGGGTAAGAATGTTACATACTACATCACTAGCTTCATGCACTCTTAACAACTAAAGGATACTATCTAAGAACACCCACACCATCATACTTAACTTAAATTCTTGCATACACTATTCAAGCTTACTGATTCACCTTTCATACAAGTATCCCTATGGATACAAAATCTGCTCAATCCAGATAACACTATCCCAACTATACTACTGCTAAACTTCATGGTTCAAGCTTCTAATTCTAGACTATATTCTATCATAGGATTCTGGGGAGGGATCTAAAAGACTATCTGACTTTGGAACATAACGGAACAGATAGGATACTTTGAGCTTGTGTGCAATCCCACAACTATCTGTAGAGACTATCGGAGAAAACTCTATCTATAGGAATTTGAACTTGACTGTTTCTGTTACCTCGAAAATAAGAAAGATATGGCATGAATAGAGCAAGATGAGAATATGTATAAGTTTCTTAGAGAACCCTTTTAGAGCATGATCTAAGATATGAAAAAAAGAAAATATTTTCCTAAATGCCTTGTAGCCTCTCGAAGAAAAGTACAGACATCTTCATACTATTCTGTAAGACTCTACTAGACATGGCTTCATAAACACCCTAGGACACTTGAACCTTGTGCTTTGATACCAACTTTTTAATGCCCCGAGAGTATACCCTGGATGCCACACGGTGCTTGGAATCATAAGTGATCCCCATATAACATATGAACTAGCATACTATTAAGCAACTGAATTATAATAAATTAAATGACAAGTTCTACAATGCGGAAAAATAATTATACTAAAAAACTGAAATGGTATGTAACTGATAATGTTTTACAATCTGATAAGCCTGAAGGAAGAAACTAAAAATAAATGACTAACTCCAACTGACATCTATGAAGCCTCTAATATACTGATAATAGATAGCTGGAACATGCCTCCAACTACCACTAATTAATACATATGAAAAATAAATGAAATATACATGAACTAAAACTGTCTGGAGTTCCCAAAACAAGAGAATTATCACCTACTAACTGGAAACTGCAACTGTGTGATCATGATGTGCGGGCTACAAATGGTACCTATATTATGAAACAATGTAGCCACACAAATGTATTTCTGGATCAGTACTTCTGGAGTGTACTGAGTAAGCGAGGGTGAATGCACTAAGTAAAACTAATTATATATATGAAATCTTAAAGCATGGATGCTAAGTATGAGTAGACTGACCAATAGGTCGCAGTAAACTGAAAGCTGAAAACATCTTAAAATATGAGTAACAAACATATTCTGATAAGGTGGTGAATCACTACACTTAGTTTCTTAAAACTTTTATTTTATAATATAAGTAGAACCAAAACTGGGATATGGTAAAACATGAATTCATGAACGTTAGGAAATGAACATATATGTATTGAAATGGTCTGATTACTTAAATATCTGATGCCTAGGTGATGGAATGCTTGAAATCTAAGAAAGGAATTAACTAGTGCCTATATACTGAGTTGTTGATATAATAACTTAGCTTGAAAAACTAGGTTGCAACTGTGGAGTACTATGCATATGAGGTAAGGACTAACTGAGTAATAAGAGATAACTGAGAATGAATGTGTGAACACTATAATATCTGAGAATGCAAGACCAAGCATAAAACATAATTCTGATATAGTCTGTAAACTAAGATTTTGAAATACGGATAACTCAATAACTTATAATTGTATGCTATGGTCAAGCAAACCTGAAACTGAACTCTAAAACTAAATATTAAAATGAGACTGTAGGAGGTATTATCTAACCGATATGCCTCAATCTGAGCTAATCGAGGTCCAACCTATTACCTCAGTTGGAAGGGTGTTAGTACCCTGCCATAAGTACTAACACTTTTTGTATGGATCTATTAAAACGAAGGCCCGAAAGACTAAAGAGTCACCCTCTACCGGCAAGTGATCTGATGAGATATGTATAAACCCTCAACTGATAGGTTAACATCTCAAACCTATGTTGGCTATGTAGTTCTGTAATATAGGGATTGCTACTAAGAGTCACACCCTCAACTGGCAGGTGATCCCTTATCCCTAGGTTCACTCGGTGCTGAATCCTACTCCTAACTAAACTGACACGGATTACTAACTAGTGCATGCACTGATAACTAATAACTAATAACCTCAAGTCATGGTATTCTAAAAATAATAGAGCATATGGATTCTGAGGTAATTATTAATGTGTAAATTGATACTGGAACTATAATACCCTGTATTTTCCTAGCTTAAATTCATTCCTAGAATGTTAAGGGATCGCTTCCAAAATTAATAATATTTATTTAATTTTAAAATTTCAAACTCCCATTGTGTGGAAACTTGAATAATCTTTCCATCGATACCAAATTCGTCCAAATCCAACACTCAGTTGAGAAATTAGAGCATTTTTATGTAGATAGTGTGACACTTGGATTCTCAGCGCGTCATGGAGAAGACAAAAATGGCAATCGTCAATTCTAGTAGACCTCCGTGATATTGGCACATCGTGGAATGGTCCATTTTCCTATTTGTCAAAATCTAGTAGCCCAACGCAATCTTACCACTACGCGTTGGTGCTCAAAATGATATTTCAAAAGGACACTGCAATTCCTCCGCATTGCGCCAAGCCCTCAGTTCCCAGTTGTCTATTTCCAGTGGCCCGAAGCTATCACGCCATATCGCACTAGGTGCCTATTTGAGAAAATTTCAACGGAAATTAAAAGTTTCGTCCAGGGTTAAATTAGCCTTTTCCCATAATTTTATTTCATCCAAATATAGGATTTAATCCCTAAAATCATTCTCAAGTCATTATTTATTGAATTTTACCCAAATCAAAGCATTCTCTCTCAAGGAAAAAAACCCTAGGCCATCAACTTCCTCCCCAAGAAATCCAAATTTTCTCAATAAATTCCCCAAAGAAATTCAAGATTTAGAATTCTCAATACAAGAACTTAAAGAATTAATCTTCAAAGAACCAATAGAGATCAAAGATTCAAGTTATAGCATCTAATATCATCAATTGAGGTATGTGGGGTTATGAACAAGGATACTCCTTTCATACTTGTGCCCAAAACCTATTTTTAATTACAAAATTTATTTGATTTTATGTGATTTTTCATGAAATTGAAGTTAGAGTTTATACCCAATATTGCTATTCATAAGATTATGAGATTTCCCATGGTTGAGAAGTTGACTTACGTGATTATGTTCATATTTTCATGAATATTGCAGAAATTTCCAAATTATGAATTGAATTATCAATGTTTACATTATCAAGCATGAACATTTTGATGTTTTAATGTGAGATTGATACATTGGTCACTAAGCCTTAACTAAAGATTGTTATTTCAAGAATTGTTGTACTATAATCACCCTATAACTAGATCCTTTCAGATTATTGATAAAGATTTGATCTTTTAGTCTCAAAATAGATATGAAATCCACTTTACAGATTCAGATTACAGATTTAGCTTTACAGATAAATAGTTGGTTTTTATTACAAATCATTAGACTATCTTAACGTGGATTTTCTTCAGAATGAGTATACAGATTTAATGGGAGTAAAATTTAGCACCGAGATAGGTATGTTACTACGGTTTCATACCCCAAAACCATGTGCCAACGTAGGATTTAGATTATTCCCACTTCTACATGGATGACAAATATGTGATCACTTAGATAGGTTATACTCCCTGGCAAGAGTATGTCTCCTCTCTCAAATGTAAGGATTCCTCCTTAGGGGGACAAGAACATTGAACTCCATGAATGCTCACATGGTTTATGTCGGTTAACAGAACCTCCCTACTAGCTAACAGAAAATATTAATAGAAAATCTTTTAGAACAACTACGCGTAAAGGCTCACAAACTTACTCAGATATTATTTTACTTAGGATTTCAGATTATAGAATTATAGTTTTTAGTTTCAGACACAAAATAGTGACCCCTTTTTTACCTACCCTATGTGATTGAGAATAAAACAGAATACAGATTTTAGAACTAAGTGTTATGACTCACAAGATTTATATTATGTGCTTTAGTATTCATGATTTATGATCTTCAGATTCTAAATTACTCAAGCCGATGTGAGTCATTTACATTTAGCATGCATTGTTTTATAAATTATCATGATAAGATGATGTTTTACTTATGCATTCACCCCCATATACTCAGTAAATCCTCAAAGTACTGATCCACATATATGTCTATGTACTACATTGTCTTATAATATAGGTATCAGTTCAGTTGTGGCACGCATACCATATTCAGACAGTTTGCAGCTTCAAGTTAGCAGGTGATGAGTCCTTTTCATTCAAGGGCTCGAGTCAGTCATACAGTTTGAGCAATATTTTATTTTTCTTTATTCAGTCGTATTGATTTGGGATGGTTGGGGATCATGTCCCGGCTACCTACAGTTAATACTAGTAGAGGTTTCATAGACAGTCAATAGAGTTAAGGTATTTGATTTTAATATTGTTTGTAAAAGGAGAGTTGTAATTATTTTAATTTAGTTTGGTATTGATCAAATTCAAAAAAGAGTTATCTTCTGCTTATTTAATTTAGATTTATATATTTTATTCATTTGCTTATGAGTTATGCCAGTAGAAGGGTTAACTTGGGATTAATTGTGGTCCTAAGCATCGTGTGACATCTCAGGATAGATTTTTGGGTTATAGAAACTAAAACTGAACTGATCTATGCTTAATTAGGCTCAAAACTAACCCTATTACTGACTAAATAATATTTTCCATGGTATAACTGAAATCATTCTGTAGATATTGAAAACTAGGTAAACAGCTAAATTTTGGATATTTATAACTCTCAGGACTCGATAGCAATAACAATCAGAACACACGAGAGCATTTGAAACCATAATAATTAAACATTACTCCACAATCATTACTTAGGCATTTCATCAAACACTTGCGGGTCATGAATTAAAGCATGAAATTGTTAAAACATGTGAGCATAGCATGATTACATGACTAAAATCATGAATTTGAGGATTTACATGAAATTCTCTTGTAAAGCATGAATTTAAAACATGGAAATATTTCTAAACATCATGAATTTAGGATCTATCATGGAATTTACTTGAATAAATCATGGGAAACTCAAATTCATAGCATGAGGAATTTCAAAATCTTGCATGGAATCACATATGGGCTGAATTGAATTAAAAACACCATGAAAACTTAAAATTCAATCTTTCTTGAACATACAAAATACCATAATAATGAAAAATTCATTCTTTAATTGAGAAAAGGGTTTTTGGTCTCCATAGGTGAAAGGAGGCCCATAGATGAACTCCCACATACCTTAAATCTTTAATCCTTTAGGAGAAACACAACTTTGAAAGCTTTCTTGAATTAGGAAACTTTAGTTCTTGGATTTTCTTGAAGAGAAGATAATTAATTTGGTGTTCTTGGGATATAGCTATGGATTTTTCTTTGAGAGAAAAGATGAATAATAGTGTGTATAATGCTTTTGGGCCTGAAATTAAGTGTTATGGGCGAATTTGGGTGAGGAAAACGACCAAAGAGCCCATAGGCCCTTTTGGAATTAAAATAGCGTATGAAACAGCTCCGTATCACGTTGGCCATCGTTTCACATTTCTCATCATGTTGAGGACCATCTCGTCACGTCCCAATCACGTCGGCTTACTTCCTCACACAGAAAATGTCATAACTTTTTGCTTGGGTATCAAATTAAGGAAAAATTGGTATTGTAGGAAATCTAATTCAATTATCTACTATTTGGTGGGTTTTGAGCTGAAAAATTCTGTATATATTAAAATTATACACGTTCAAAGTAGACGCTTGTAGAATCGAATACCAAACTTTGGATGAATCAAAGGCTCTAAGCTCAACTTTGTTCTAAATGATTCCTATGAACATTTTTCATCTATAAAGCACATTAAACACGAGAATAAAGATCATGAAAATTATATCCATATGGAAATCATTTGGATTATAACTTATACATGTTGGAACGACGGTTCAACGACTAGCCTAAAATTACGGGGTGTTACACTTTTCCTCCCAAGTTCTCAAAACACCAAGAAAGGGTTTCTTCCAAGAATTCACCTCCCAAGGATCCAAATCCAAGTTCCCTTTTAAGAAATGATGAAAATTGGGTATGTAGGGATTCAATGAGGATATTCTTTCATCCTAATACCCAAAATTAAGATTTCCATTCATGGATTTTATGAATTTCATAAACTAGGGTTCCATGAGAAGCATAAATTCCATGATCTCTCTATGTAATTCTTCAATTCTACCATGATGAGTATTATTTCATACTCTAATCATGATGATTCGTTACATTGATGAAAATATTGGATTCGTTTGTTTAAGTCATGAAGTTCCTATCATGTCCTTACTTTGAAATTATCATATTTTAATTATATTATTTTTATGCTGGTTAGTTATGAACACTCGATACCTAGATGATCATGCATGATATGATTTTCAAATTTCAAGTTTTTGATAACATGTTTGTAGCGTGAATTTTATAACACTTTTATAATGAGCACTCACCAGTATTACATCATGCTAGATACATCAGTTTACATGTTCATGCATACTTCAGATTTTGCATAAACTGTTATTTTCAGAATACCATGACTTGAGAATATTTGTTACCAATGTATGTACCAGCTTATGCTTTAGTTTCTTTCAGTTGGGAGTAGGACTTAGCACCGAGCAAACCTAAGGATGAAGGCTCACCAGCCAGTAGAGGATTTAGACCTTTAGTAGAAATCTCTAAGTTTCAAAACTATGTAGCCAGTGTAGGTTATGAGATATCACCTACCAGTAAAGGACTGATACTCTCTTAGGGTCATCCTCTAGTAGAAGACAAACACCCTAGTCCTCGAGACATCAGTTTAGTGGATCCACATAACCAGTGTCAGTATTCATTGTAATGTACTGACATACTTACAATTAGGATTACAAGTTGGACCCCAATTAGCTCAGATTGGGGCATCTCAATTAAATAATATCTCCCATAATTTTAGTTCAGTATTCAAATTATATTAGCTTAGGTTTGCATGACCAGGAGTTTAGTTTATCATTTATAAAGTTATTCAGATCATTTCAGCACATACTTTACTTGGTCTTGTATTATTTTATATATTTATGCATTTATGCTTAGTATTCATACATGATCCTCAGTACAGTTTTAAGCCTATTCAGCTATAACTTGAGATTTCTATATGGTACTCATGTTTCTACCATTTTTCAGCTTACAGAAATATTTTTAGTTCATGATATAGAATTATTAATAAGTCTTATAGCTTTTACATACATCCATGATTTAAATGCATAATTCAGAAAATAGCATATGACCTTAATTTTAAAAGTATGCATTAGTGTTTCCATGATTTAATGCATGTCTCACATACTCAGTACATTCCAAAGTATCATCCACATATATGCATTTGTGGCTACATTCCTTTATAATGTAGTTATTAGATGTACCCCACACACTAGGATTAGGTAGTTCACAATATTCAGCCAGCGAGTGATGTGTTCTTTTATTTTGAAGACTCAAGTCAGTTGCAGTTCCTGTATTTTATTTTCATCATTCTTATGTATTTATTTGGGATAGTTGGAGGCATGTCCCAGCTATCTATAGTTAGTATAGTAGAGGCTTCATAGGTGGTTAGTCAGAACCAGTATTTGTATTTTAAGTTCCTCTCTCTCTCTCAGATTTTAGTGTTGTAAACTTTGATCAGTTATTTATTGAAATAGCATATCTCATCATGATTATGTTTCTACTTAGTCGTTTAGCATTTATATATGTTTTAAATCAGTTGCTCAAGCAGTATGCTAGAACATAGGTTAGCTTGGGATCACTTGTTATGACTAGGGGTAGGCTAAGCACCTTGTTACGACTAAACGTAGTCTCAAATCACAATTGTAGAACTATTAGTGCAAGCGGCATGGGCTACCGTCGTGTGACATGTTCTAATTACAGGGATATGCCCTTAGTGTAAATTTTGTATGCTTTATTTACTACTTTTCTTGGTTGGCATATGATACCTACTGAGTACAAGTGGACCATACTCATGCCAACTACGCCCTTTTGGTGAAATTCCTAGCTCGAGTATGCCTCCGATTGGTCAATTTTGAGCGTCTTTTGATTTACTCAAGGTAGAAATTGGAAAATCATGCGTTTGGAGTTCTCCTCTATCTTTATATAGTAGTTATGTGTATATCTGTAATTGGAGACAGATGTTGATCTTGTATGGGTATTTTGATGTATTTGACTCATGGTTGTATTAGTAGTTCTTATACTGTTGACATCGTATATTGGGAGTTATAGTTGTGTTGTTGATTATATTCCTTCCATATTTATCATACTTGTGTGGTTCAACTTCATTCTTGAAGCCCTACATTGCAGGTATTTCTTCATTTTCCCCTTTGTGTATCAATTTGGGTGATAGGCTTACTTGTCATGGTACACCGCGACAAGTGACATCATGACCCTTGATTTTAGGATTGTGACATTCTACTTATTATGGTTAAAATATTTTTTGACTACTGTTGATGATATTCTAGATTCACATGGATATTTTTGTTAAAACTAAAATCTAAAGTAGTAGTTGTTATCAAGCAGTTCTGATTTATATTAGTACTCCAGTAAATAATTGCTAAAAATATGAGAACTGACAATGGCACAAAAGTTATCAATAGTGTAAGTGCTAAATTGTTCATTAATTTAGGTATTATTTATCAAAAATATTGCTCTGACATAACTCAATAAAATGGCATTGCTAAAAGAAAACACAGACATGTCTTAGAAATAACAGAAGTTGTAAGGTTTTATTCTAATAAGAACTCTAGGATGTTTGTGCCATGCTAAAGTAGTACAATAAATAGTCAAACTCATGCCTAGAACTAAGCAGACTCTCTTTATAGGCTATTTTGAAACACAAAAGGGTTATATTCTTTATGAATTGAGTAATAAGATGTTCTTTCTCAGTACAGATGTTACCTTCAAGGAGGATTTACAATTTGAGTACATTGACAAGCAATATTCACAGTTGCTTCAGGGTCCATTCAATACCTAATGGATGATTCTGATGACACATACCCAGTTGCATGCCTTCTACTAGTATTCTACTCTACCTACAATACACTCATCTCACTCACTCAATCTTTCCCAGACAGTTGCATTAGCTATACCATCTACACTAGTTGCATCAAGTGCATAAGCTATACCTATTGTACTTGTAGCTAATGCAAAGCACTTACCTATACAAGCACTTGTTCAAGTATTTGTTCATCTATTCAAGCAAAAAGAGATCCACCAAAGGATCACATCCTCCTCGATGGATGAATGACTTAATATTTCTCAATATTCATGATTATATTCCTTAACTATTAAAATTTATATCATATGATGGTTTGTACCATAAATATCATATTTTTTTACTTATCTTCTCTAAGAAGTTAAACCTACTACATTTGCAGATGCTATTAAGGATCTAAGGTAGGTTGAAGCTATGAAGGCTAAGATTATAGTACTAGAAAACAACCACACAGGGACCATTGTATCACTACCAAAAGGGAAGAAACTAATTAGTTACAAGTGGATTTACAAAGTTAAATATCATGCATCTGGTAAGTAGAAAGGCTAAGGCAAGACTTGTTGCAAAATGATATAGCCAAACTAAGGGGATTGATTATCAAGAGACATTCAATCCAGTTTTCAAAATGGTAACTCTTACAAATATCCTATCTATAGCTACAAAAAGACATTGGAGCATCGATTAAATGGATGCATACAATGCTTTTATTTTAGGTGACTTAAATGATAAGATCTACATTGAACTTCCCCAAGGATTTCAGAGTTAAAGGGAGTGTAAAAACGTATGTAGACCCTAAAAATCCTTGTATGGACTTAAGAAAGCACCTAGAAAATGGAATGTCAAACTGTCTGAGACTCTGTGTACTTGCAAGTTATACAAATTCAATATGATCATTCACTTTTTATCAAAATAACCTAGAGTGGTATGGTTATAGTCTTGATATATGTGGATGATTTTCCAATAATAGGTAATTAATTTCTTGGTATATGTGGATTCCGGTAATTACTTGAATATGATTGATGAAACCAAGAGTGATCTAGACAAAGCCTTTAAAATAAAAGACCTAGGTAAAAAGCCTTTAAAATAAAAGACCTAGGTAAACTCAAATACTTCTTAGGAATTGAATTCGCAAGATCAAAGAAAGGTATTATGATGCACCAGAGGAAGTATGCTCTAGAGTTAATTTCTAAAACTAGACTTAGAGCAGCTAAACCAACAAATATACCTATGTAACTACTAAGTTGACGACTATAGAATATGTTTAGTATATCCAAGAACGAACAAGCACTGATTATAAAGCATTAACTAATCAAGGTGTCTATTAGAGAATTATGGGGAAACTTTTGTATCTTACAGTCACTAGACCTGATATCTTTTGTAATGCAAAATATTAAGATAGTTCATGCAAAAACCAAGGTATATCACATGAATGCAACATTAAGAATTATCAAATACATCAAAATTAATCTTGGACAATGTATACTACTATCTAGCAACAAAAAGAAAGTCTTAATAGCCTACTGTGATACATATTGGGCCTCTTGTGCCATAACAAGAAATTATGTTACATGATTTGCTATAAAACTAGGGGATTCTTTGATTTCATGGAAATCTAAGAAACAATCTCCAATTTCCTGAAACTCAGCTTCAAGTTTATCCTCTACGGTTGAAGAGTTAACATGGTTAATTAGATTGATTAAATACCTTGACATTCAACTTCAACAACTAGTGTTCATATATAGTGATAGTAAAGTTGAATTTCAAATATTTACCAAAAAAAGAAAAAGTTGCAGTTCAAATGGAAGTTAATCTCATATTCCATGAGTGGATAAAATATATTAAAATAGACGGACACTTTTGTAAGGGATAAAATTAAGCAAGGGTTGGTCAAGACTATGTATTTTGCTACAGCACATCAGCCTAGTGATGTTATAACTAAAAGCTTAAATAGGGTTCAACATTAGTATCTTATCTCCAAACTTGGTGTTTTCAACATCTTCACAATACCAAGTTTGAGGGGTGTTTAGACTAAAGCAGATGTCAATGATTTGCATCTAAACCTAGTTAGTGTAAGTAATAATAGAGAGTTAGTTAAAGAGATAGTTCACAAATTAGTTATAGCCTAACCAATTCTATCCGACTATCATCTATATATAGATAATAGATCACATTTTATTCTTAAAGTTTTTTTGAATTATGAAATAATAATACTCCTCTACTTTGCTTTTTGCTCTTTCTTATTTCTTTTATCTTGATTCTTGAAATTCATAGTAGGTTGAATTGGTGTGAATGGAAAATGAAGGGAAAATCTTAGAGGAAAAGTGTACTCATTTAAGAAAGTATATTTCTCCCACATTGGTGGGAGAAAGAAACTTTAATTTATTTTTATTGAGTAACACTTCTTCAAGTGGATAGTGAGGCAAGAACCAAGAGGTGCCTCGCACCGTCATCGTCATTGCTCGCTCGGCTCGGCTTCGGCTTTAGCTTTGGATTTGAATTTAGATTTGGATTTGGAAAATGATCGATGAGATTAATTTTTTAGACAAAATTTATTTCAAACTTAGTAAGACAAGAGATTCGAAAAATCCAAGGAAAACCAAAAAAAAATTTCTCCATAAACGTGCATTCATAATGCATGCAAAAACGTTGAAATGTTACTTGAAAAGGATATAACCCTTCGAGGAAAAGACACACTTTATCGGAAAAGGGGTGACTATTCGGTCATAATACTATTTTGGAATGGATATACATGATTGTTCTGAAGTAATACACCCTTCCATAAACAATTGCTTCCTTTTCAAAAGGGCATGTGATGGCTATAAATACCTATATTTTTTCCATAGGTAGACAGGAAATTTTTTTGCACTGAAAAACAATCTTCTAATTCTAAGAAAACTCTGTGTGATCATCTACCGTAGAGTATGTTTGAAGAATCAGAAGGTTTGAGGTACTGCTATATTCTTATTATGAGCCATTTTATTAGGAAAAAAAAATTCTGCCACCTCAGGTACTTGAGGGGAATTAATTCCTTAAGGACACTCCGTGAATTCAGAGGACTTGGTTCTATTTTCTACTTCATCTTTTTTATGCAAATAACATACTTCTTTGATATTTCTTGAAGAACTTGTGTTGAAGGTATTAAAAGTTCATAAGAGTTCTTGCTATAATCTTAAACTTATGTTGAAGTGTTTGTGCAACCATACAGATTGTGTACCCAAAAAATTAATCTTAAGGTATTAATTATCATAATCTGTATAGTTTGGTTTTTGGAGATTAAAGATTTATGCTTTTTACTCTATTTTAACTTAACAAGTGATTGAAGAAATAAAAACTTCAGCACAAGTTAAAGCTCATTCGGTTAATGATTGGAAGACATAAAAACTTCATCGTTAAACTAAAAACAAGTATTGTTTAAAGTTGCTACAAACTTGTAATTAGTATATTTTTATACTAAAGTTGATTGTCTTTTTGTGATAAAAAAAAATGACTACAAACAGTCAAGTTGATGGTATGACAAGTAGAAACCAATATTACTTCAACTAGTCACATAACTGCGTCACCCACTACGGCACTAGTGGAAAAGCCTGGGAAATTTTCTAGAACAGATTTTAAGGGGTGGCAACAGAAGATGTTCTTCTATCTGACAACCTTGTATCTTCAAAGTTTTATATTAGAAGATGCTCTAGAAGTTCCTAGAGAATCTTTGGACAAGGAGCGGTTCGTTGTAATAGAGGCATGGAAACATTTTGATTTTCTATATAGAAATTATATCCTAAGTGGCCTCCAAGCTGATTTATACAATATTTACAGCAGAATTAAGACATTAAGAGAATTCTGGAATGTGCTAGAAAATAAATATAAGACTGAGAATGCTAGAACTAAGAAGTTCTTTATTGCGAGATTCCTTGAGTACAAATGATTGATAACAAGAATATTGTATCTCAAGTACAGAATGAATTTAATGAATACCTTATTTGAACATGTTAAAAATGTTCCTAATGTTTACATGAACTTTGTTGTAGATTTGGTTGTGAACGAGGCATTTCAAGTTGTTTCAATAATAAAGAAGTTGCCACCTATGTGGAAGGACTTCAAGAACTAGGCTCAAGGTGATCAAAAAAAGTTGTGTCTGATAGGTTCAACATTGTCAATATACCCAACCCATTCTCATGATGTAGATAATATTTAGTAAAAAAAGAATAAGGCTTGTGGTGTGAAGCCTTTTAATGACTATCTAAATTTGGGAGATTTGACTAAATAATTTAATCTATAGGGTTGAATATTTAGAAATCACCTATGTGAGGGTGAATTGGAAGTGGCTTCAAGGAGAATGTTAGTAAAGGCCTATTCTCTAAGCTCTCATGAAACCAGGACGTGTTCACGAGTGAAATGAACAAAAATATGAGAACCATAAATAAGAAAAGATTGGTTGTGTGACATGTGTTGTCTAAGTGTATATTAATGCTCGACGGTTCAAAGATATCAAATTTATCGATTAATCGAGTGCATCTGATGTATGTTCAATATGAAAAGTTCAAAGGAAAATCCACTTATCCAGATGCAATAAGTTTTTGCTTGCTGATCACATACTTGTTTGTAAAGTTTTATGAAGAGTAGTAATTCCCTATTCATGTAGGGGATAGTTGGGTTCAATTGGTGTGAATTGAAAATGGAGGGAAAGTCTTGGAGAAAACGTGTACTCATTTAAGAAAGTATACTTCTCCCACATTAGTGGGAGAAAGAAATTTTTATTGAGTAACTGTAAGGCCCCGCAAAATCCTAAGCTTAACTCAGACCTTTAAATCTTGTTAAGGGGTCCCAGACTTAGAAAATTTCAGCTAAGTATTCATACTTAGTGTTATTTTAGCCTTCATAGGTTGGCAGCTATATTTCATGACCCTTATGACCTTTAGATATTGATTTTTAGGTTAAATAATGATCACTAATGTCAGCAGGTTTCTCGAACAAGTTTCGAATTTTTTAGACTTCATTTGAAACACATTCGAAAGCTCTAACCAATGGATCGATGCAATCTCGTCACGCCGCATCGCCTATCCCATTGATGAGTATTTTTTTCCTAGCTCCCAGTGCTAATTCCAGTGAACCGATACGAACTCGATGCAGTTCGTTGGCCATAGTGTCGATGCCAATAATGTGGCGTGTCGGTCTGTGCGTCGCTAAATCAATTTTTATTCATTAAAAAGTCGCGTCCTCAAGGGTAATTGGGTCTTTTCCCACCTTATGTCAGCCCTTAAAACACGAAATTAAGCCCCTTTAGAGCAAAAATTCATTCCCGTTTCAGAATTTACTCAAGAACAAAAACCCTAAAGATCAAATTTCAAACCCAAGGCTTAAAATTTCACCATTATTCTTCAAGAATTTAGCAACCAAGGTATGTGAAGTGTTCAGCCAAGGGTTTCCTTCCACCCTTGGAGTTCAAGAAACTCCTTCTAAATACAAGTTAATTGATTTCATAGGTTTCATATTGGATCTTGAATGTATTAATGATTATGATGTTAGTGGTGATCTAATTCCATGATTTGTTCCAAGTTCATGCAAACTAGTTTAATTGTGAATTGAATTTTATGAACTACATGTCAAACTCTTGAATTGCAAGTTGAATGTAGAACCCATAATATTACTACATATTTATTGATATATGAAATACCCATGCTCCAATAGTATTTGTCAAAATGCTTATGTGATTAGACTAGTCCAAGCATAACATGTTATTGTGTGATACCAATCATGCACAAGCTCATGTATAACAAGTGTTTGACCAACGATGTCTATGTGAATGTATTATTAGCAAGCTAATACCATGATGCTACTAAAGTAATGTAGTGAGTTACGTTTCATGCTATCGAGTCCTAGGGGTATTTAATACCTGACAATTTAGCTGCTTACCTAGAGCTAGTGTCAGTTACAGAATAATCTCAATCATGTTACGATCAGATGTACTCTCAGTCAATTATAAAACTCAGGAAAATCTCAGTAGACTCAGTATCAGTCCAGTCCAGTTCAGTATCCAGTTCAGACCTCAGTAAATTCAGTCAGTTAATAGAATTCAGTAGTGTTCTGACAGTTAGCGAAACTTATTAAACTCAGTTCAGTTCAGTTAGATATTATAATTAGTAACAGCTCAGTCAATCCTCGTATGAACTAGGAATAAGTTCAGTGTCTATTCAGTTAGGAGCAGGACTCAACACCAAGCGAACCCAGGGATGAGGGCATTTCTTCCAGCAGAGGGTTTGACCCTTATTAGCAATCCCTGCATTACAGAACTACATAGCCAGCCAGACTAGGGTTCATACATCTTATACGAGTTTTCCTGCCAGCGAGGGTTAACGAAAGAGCTTTCTAACAGAGAGGGTTAACTCACAGTTGTATTTACCCGTGGCACAGTACTGACACTCTTCCAATTTGGGTTATAGGTTAGACCCTAATCTATTCAGAAAGGGGCATATCAATTAGATAATTACCTCCCATAATATCAGTTTTAGCCTTTAGAATAGAACTCAGTTCAGTTCAATAGAAATTAGGACTTTCAGACACAATCACTCAGTTCAGTATCAAACTTAGAATAGTTCCACAAAATTAGGACTTTCAGATACAGTCACTCAGTTAACAATAATACAGTATCAGTAAAATCAGATATTAGTAAATCAATAATTTAGAACTCAGTAACCAGTGTTATTACAACCTCAGTTACAGTTTAAGTATTCATTCATGTACTCTCGTTCAGTTATACTCATGTTATTCAGTCAGCATTGTTCATTCATATAAACTCATACATCTCAACCTACCTCACTTAGCATACCAGTATATTCAAAGTACTGGCACATACCTTTCTTTTGTGCTATGATGTTTTATATCATAGGTTCAGACGCACGGGCTCCTGATCATACTTAGCAACTTGATCCATCAGCAGCAGACTAGTGGTGAGTCCTCATTGTTCAAGGACAGATTTGTTATTCCAGTATTTTAGTACTTAGTTTATTTCAGTAGTCAGAGTTAGTTCGATACTTGTCCCATCAACTCCTTGTTCAGATAATAGATGTTTTCCAGACTAGAGTATTTCAGACAGATGTATCAGTATTCAGTTTTCAATACTCAGTAATTATTTACAGTTTTGAAACTTATGGCAAGTTTTCTCCTAATTTTCACATAATACAGAATTATTAGTCAGTTATTGCGGCAAGTACAAGTCATGGGTTAGCTAGTGGTCCCTCAGAATTATGAGCACTATGTAGCATCTAGGGTACAGAATTGGGGCATTACAATAACACTTCTTCATGTGTATAGTGAGCCAAGAACCAAGAGGTGCCTTGGACCGTCATCGTCATTACTTCCTCGGCTCAGCTTCGACTTCAAAGTTGGATTTGGATTTGGATTTGAAAAATGATCGATGAGATTAATTTTTTAGACAAAATTTATTTGAAACTTGGTAAAACAAGTGATCCAAAAAATCCATGAAAAAACCAAAAACAGTTTTTAGCCATAAACATGCATGCATAATGCATGAAGAAACATTGAAACGTTACTTGAAAGTGATGCAATCCTTCGAGGAATAGACACACTATTTTGGTCGGATGTGACTGTTTAAAAAAGACGTACTATTTTGGAATGGACAGACATGACTGTTCCGAAGTGATACAACCTTCTATGAACATTGCTTCCTTTTTGAAAGGGCATGTAACAACTGTAAATAGCTGCATTTTTTTCACAGGTACACAAGAAATCTTTCTTCATTGAAAAACACTCTTCTACTTCTAAAAAAATCTTTGTAATCATCTATCGTTGAGTGTGTTCGAAGAATCAGAAGGTTTGAGGTACTGCTACATTCTTATTGTGAGCCATTTTATACTGGGAGGAAAAATTCTGCAATCTCGAATACTTGAGGGGAATTAATTCTTTAAGGACACTCCGTGAATTCGGAGAACTTGGTTTTATTTTCTACTTCATCTTATTTTTGTAAATAACATACTTTTTTAATAGTTTTTGAAGAACTTGTGTTGAAGGTGTTATTCGTAAGTATTCTTGATATAATCTTGAACGTGTGTTAAATGTTTGTGCAAACATATAGCTTGTGTACCCGAAACAATAATTCATATATTCTACATTAAGGAATCTGCATAATTCTTCAATAATGTCACGTATTTTTACTTTTGAAGATTAGACAGACTTAAGGAACCGGATTCCTTAAGATTACTAGTTGGTGTTCGTTTTATTTTAGTAAGTGAAAGGTTGAATATTTGAGCTTGAGAAATAGAATAAGAATGAGAAAAAGGTTACACCTCCAAAAGAATATGGATTTTAATAGGTTGTATTAGACAAAGAACTTAATGGAATTTAATAAGCTGTAACTGAAATCAAAATTTTTCAAAAGGTGTTAAACTAGTAGTAGAATGTAGTTACATAATTAGTGCATGCAATAACGTAACATCCAAAATTGTGTTGTTGTATCATATTAATAACTTTAACATTACAGCGTAGGTACTTGAAAAATCAAGCAAGATAAGGTGATTGGTGTACTATATATTTAGGTTGTAACTTGAAATTGACATTTATTTTTTGCTTTTATCCTCTGTTTGACTTTGTTCCTATGTTGTGACTGCAGTTATCAACCAATGATTTTTTCTTTTTTCTTTAGGTGTCAATTATTCTGGTTAATGCCTATGAGGAATCATCGCTTGCATAAAATTTGGCTTATGCTTGAGTTCGATGGTGAATCTGGTTATAGTTGAGGCATTCTACATATCTGCTCCTAGTTGAAATTTTTTAAAAATATGTTCCATGAACAGATAAAAAATATAAAAAGAAGAATACAAAGATGAAGACTTGACAATCTAGACATTGAACACAAAGTTATGAGGTTTGAAACACGCACGAAACATTTTCCTAAAAATGATATTTATTTCCTCTCCTCTGCGAGATTGCTATGGAATTTAACGCAAATAATTTTAGTGGATATGAAAAGCCAATGGATTTCTTCACCGAGCAAATAGTGAAGATAATCCTATTGGAAAACAAGAAATCAAAAACTTGATCTTTTAATAACTCTTTGAGAATGTTGTAAGAAAAGTAATACTGTGAAAAGTTTCTTTAAACTTTCTGTAACATACTTTGAAATCTCAAGAGGTAGGATATATATAGAAGTGATGAAAATCAAATACTGAAAGAACACAACCATTCTTCTAATAGACATTTTTTCCTCTAAAAGACACCTCTTCACTAAAAAGACATCTCTTTTCATAAAAAACACAACCTTTCACTAAAGGCATCTTTTCATAAAAAAAATTAAATTAGTTTATTTTAAATAAAAATCCAACAATCCCCCACTTATTTAAGTATAAATTATTAGTGCAATATATTTTTCGATTAAAACATCACCTTAGCACAATGCCACAAGATGAAATCAAAATTCCACGTAGCATAATAGCTTTGAACGTGTTATTCCTTGTGATGACATCGGTGGTACTACATGCATAAATATTTCATTCCTACTTTAAACTCAACATGCTTTGCACTTTTATGGCCATGTGCTATCCAAGGTTCATGAACATTTATGAGAGCAACTCCATCTCCCAATTGAAGTGGCACCACTTCGATGTTCATATAGGTGAAGTTCTTCCAGTGTCTTTGTCAATTTTGAGACACTTGTTCTACGAACTGAACCTCATTAAAAGTATTAGAACTCAACCCTCCAAACTATGACAACTAGTATTAGTATACCTCTTACTTAAGTACTGAAACATCCACATATCAATAACATGTTATTACCCTTTGAACCCATAAATATTCATTTCATAGTGCTAGGTAGGGTTGCCATTATTGGTGGACCTAATTAAGGAGTTTTTATATAATAATTCTTGAAGATGTATTTAATAACCTCCTTTTAACATATTTTGTAAATATAGTAGTCAAATTAAGTTGACTCCACCAATGTGATCGAAGTCATTCCATCTTGAATTAACTTTCTAACACAATCATGTCAAGAACTTATGCGTTTGACTTCTTATTATATAATCTCTATATATGATTGAACTAGAGTAGCTTGATATCACAAACTGGGCTCATATTTTACAAAATCAATGGATTATCTTAGTAATCCCTCAACTTCTTAACTTCTTAGTTTGCTTGTTTTTCCTAGGCCAGGGTTTTCTTGATTTCAAGAAATTGTCCCTCCTGGCAAGGTAAATATTCATCATGTGGAAAATTTATTTTTCTCACATTTTTATTACAAACTTGTATCGATGTATTTTTATAATAGTATAAAACTTAGAGTTTCGTAACTCATTAGTTTTCTAAAGAAAATCAAAACTCAACTGCTGGCCTTTTCAATAGCATTTGTTTACACAACTTAATTATCCACGATTCTTTCATCATCATGGACTAGATCTAGGATCAAACATGATGTTGATCACTTTTGTGTTTAAGTGACTAGATTTACTTAGCACTTTTTCATGCAAAGAGAATAACTCAATACATTACCCATACTATTTTGTATAGTCTTGATACCCATCATAGTACCAATTTTTCCAACATCCTCCATTTTAAATGTGAAAATTAAAAATATCCTAATTTCTATAATTATTTTGTAACATCTTTTTCGATCAACATATCGATGAACTATTACACAAAATATCACACATTCATTAATATAGAGAGAATCGAGTTCATACTAAATGATAAGTCTAATATTGACTTCTAATCACATGCCAAACACGTACCCCCAAACTTTAGACATATTGTATTTTCATATCACATATTGTGAAAACTCAATGCACTAATTCATATTCTCTAGATCTCATATTCATTTATAACAACTTTCGGGTACAGACACGCACTTGTAATATTTTATGTCATTTTTATTAAACTTCATATATAATCTTTATGCAAGAATAACGATCCACAGTGATCACACAAGAAAATATTATTCTTCATAATCATGCATTTGATGATCATCATAAAAATATCATCTACCCTACCATTTATGAAAATAAATTCATAAAATTACAAAGAATAAAAACTCATAAGTAAATAATAAGTAGAGTTAAGTAAATAGAACCCGATTTTTATTTTCACTTGTTTTTGTATAATTATACGACTTCTTCAACTTTTACCTTTTCCATATAAAAATCTTGAATAGGCAATTTCATCCCAAAGTTACGTATTTCTCCCCAGGCTTTGTACATAAAATAGAAAACAACTATAACATAGGCTTCTTATCGATCACCCTTCAAAATATATGAATGGCCGGATCATCTCTAACAAAAAGCACAAATTCCATATGACAATTACTTAACCACAAAATTTCATTTTCTCCTTTGGAATCAAGGATCAGTCTTCTAAAATCGTCGTTGTATACGCAGTTTCATGGATGATATAAATATCATTTTTAGATTGTTGTAAAATATATTCTATGAGCACATAAAAAATATATGAAGCATAATACAAAGATGAAGACTGGACAATCTGAACATTGAATACAAAATTATGAGGCTTGAAACACACATGAAATATTTTTCTAAAAATAATATTTGCTCCTTCTCCTCTGCGAGATTGCTATGGGATTTAATGCAAATAGTTTTAGTAGATATGACAAGCCTATGGATTTCTGCACCAAGTAAATAGTGAAGATAATCCTATTGGAAAACAAGACATCAAAAACTTGTTTTAATAAATCTTTGGGAATGTTGTAATCTCAAAAGGTGGGATATATATAGAACTACTAAAAATCAAATACTGAAAGGACACAACCAATCATCTAATAAGAACCTCTTCATCTAAAAGATACCTCTTCACTAAAAAGATATTTCTTTTCATACAAGACACAACCTTTCACTAAAGACATTTTTTCATAAAAAAAATTAAATAATTTATTTTAAACAAAAATCCAACAATCCCTCACTTGTTTAAATATAAATTAGGACATAATTATCAATTCATGCTCACACATAATGCAATGTATCTTTCGATTTGAACATCACCTTAGTGCAATGCCACAAGATGAAATCGAAATTCCACATAGCATAATAGCTTTGAAGGTGTTATTCCTTTTGATAACATCGGTGACACTACACCCATAAATATTTCATTCTTGTTTTTCACTGAACATGATTAGCGCTTTTATGATCATGTGTTATTCAAGGTTCATGAATATCTATGAGTAACTCCATCTCCCAATCGAAGTGGTACCACTTCTATGTTCATATAGGTGAAGTTCTCCCAGTGTTTTTGTCAATTTTGAGACACTTATTCTACAAACTGAACCTCATTAAGAGTATTAGAATGCAACCCTCCAAACTATGACAACCAGTACTAGTATAAATCTTACATAATTACTGAAATATCCACGTATCAATAACTTGTTGTTACCCTTTGAACCCATAACTATTCATTTCATAGTGCTAGTTAGGGTTGCTATTATTAGTGGACCTAATTAAGGAGTTTTTATATAATCATACTTGAAAATGTATTTAATAACTTCCTTTTAACATGTTTAATAAATAGATTAGTCAAATTCATTTGACTCCACCAATGTGATAGAATTCACTCCATCTTGAATTAACTTTCTAATACAATCATGTCAAGAACTTATGCGTTTGACTTCTTATTATATAATCTCTATAATGCTCGAACTAGAGTGTCTTGATATCACAAACTGAGCTCATATTTTACAAAATCAATGTATTATCTTAGTAATCCCTCAACTACTCAACTTGTTAGTTTTCTTGTTTTTCCTATGCTAATGTTTTCTTGATTTCAAGAAATTGTACCTCCTGACAAGGTAAATATTCATCATGTGGAAAATTTATTTTTCTCACATTTTCAGTACCAATTTGTATTGATATATTTTTATAATAGTATAAAACTTAGAGTTTCATAACTCATTAGTTTTCTAAAGAAAATCAAAACTCAACTGTTGGTGCTTCCAATAGCATTTGATTACACTACTTAATTAGCCATGATTCTTTCACCATCATGGACTAACCCAATCTAGGATCAAAGAGGATGTTGACCACTTTTGTGTTTAAGTGACTAGATTTACTTAGCACTTTTTCATGCAATGATATTAACTCAATACATTATCCCCACTATTTTGTATAGTCTTGATACCCATCATAGTACCAATTTTTCCAAAATCCTCCATTTTTAATGTGAAAATTAAAAAAATCTTAATTTCTATAATAATTTTGTATCAACTTTTTAGATCAACATATCGATAAATTATTATACAAAATATCACATATTCATCAATTTAGAGAATCAGGTTCACACTAAATGATAAGTTTAATATTGACTTCTAATCACATGTCAAACACGTACTCCCACACTTTAGACATATTAAGTGTCTTTTCATATCATATATTGTGAAAACATAATGCACTAATTCATATTCTCTAGATTTCATATTCATTTATAACAACTTTCAAGTACAGACACGCACTTGTAATATTTCATGTCATTTTTATTTAACTCCATATATGATGTTTATGCAAGAATAATGATCCGCAGTGATCACACAAGAAAATATTATTCTTGATTGTCATGCATTTGAAGAAAATTATAAAAATATCATCTACCCTACCATTTATGAAAATAAACTCACAAAATCACAAAGGATAAAAACTCATAAATAAATAATAAGTAGAGTTAAGTAAATAGAACCGATTTTTATTTTCACTTCTCCGAGATTCATCCATTGTTGTAACTCTGTAAAATCAATTACAAGGTGAGCCAATTTAATTTCCTGCGAAATTGAATGAATTTCTAAAATTCTGAAATTTTCGAAACAATTTCCTTGCCAACCAGATTTTGTTGATAGACTTGAATAAGAATAAAATTTCATCAACCTAGTGCCTCCCCTTTTCAAATCCAGTCTATGTGTTTGTACAATTATACGACTTCTTCAACTTCGACCTTTTATGCAGTTTCATGGATGATATAAATATCGTTTTTAGATTGTTGAAAAATATGTTTTATGAACACATAAAAAATATACAAAGAAGAATACAAAGATGAAGACTTGACAATATGAATATTGAACACAAATTTATGAGGTTTGAAACACGCATGAAATGTTTTCCTAAAAGCTATATTTACTCTCTCTACTCTGGGATATTTCTATGGGATTTAACGCAAATAGTTTTAGTGGATACGACAAGCCTATGGATTTCTGCCCCAAGCAAATAGTGAAGATAATCTTATTGGAAAACAAGAAATTAAAAACTTGATCTTTTAATAACTCTTTGGGAATGTTGTAAGAAAATTAATACTGTGAAAAGTTTCTTTATACTTTCTGTAACATACATTGAAATCTCAAGAGGTAGGATATATATAGAAGTGATGAAAATCAAATACTGAAAGGACACAACTATTCATTTAATAGACACCTCTTCATCTAAAAGATACCTCTTCACTAAAAAGACATCTCTTTTCATAAAAGACACAACCTTTCACTAAAGATATCTTTTTATAAAAAAAAATAATAATAATTATTTTAAACAAAAATCCAACAGAAAATGTTACCAAAAATACTTGATCATGAATATGTAGAAAATTTTTGAAAGCTTGAGTTGTATCAAAAACACTATCCTTAAGACACATCCACGGAATCATGACCCATAACAAAATGAAGTTGCCAACTGACAATGTTTTGTCCATTTTAAATTAAACAAGGTTAGAACTTGATCATGAAACATAATTTATCGAAGCTCATTTGTCGTGATTTTAAGATACAAAGGTTTATACGTTGTCAAGGCCCATTAGCTCAGTTGGTTAGAGTGTCTTGCTAATAATGCCAAAGTCGCAGTTTGAGACCAGCATTGGCCAATAAATTGCTCCTATTTATTTTGTTCTGATTTTCTTCCTGTGCGGAGGTGAGTTTTATAAATTAGGCATTCCTAAAAGTATATCTTTTGATGTTAATTCATAATTATAAATTTCTTCTATTGTTAATATCTTATCCCATACTTGCATTTTTACATTCCTAGCTTTATAAGTAATTAAGCTTCCTTCATTATTAAATCCTTTAACTATTATTGGTGATTTGGAGGGGGGTGCGCGGATTAGGTAGATTAAATAGATTTAGTAGGTTTCTAGTGAATCTATTTTTATTAGTGCGTGGATATTTTGCTTTAATATCTTTTAATAATTTACTTTTTGTGTAAGATATATTCATTAATTATTTTATCCTGTAGTAATTACAGAGTTACAAATTCTTGTATAATAATTTATCCTATCTGTACTATAATATATATCTAATTCTAGATTTTCAATGTTATTTATTATCTTGTGTTGTTCTTCTCGTAGTGAGTTTTTTAAATTATATAAACTATC